>NC_086444.1:34273840-34573840 GCF_028390025.1 Pseudophryne corroboree | reverse complement strand
GGTCCATCCATAATTGTTTACCACCTACCCGTGTTTTTTTTTTTTTTTCTTCTTGATACATACTACTATAGTAGCTTACTGTAGCAGTCTGCGGTGCTGCTGAGCTGACAGTGTCCAGCAGGTCCGTCATCAGTCATTACATAATAAATATATATACCTGTCCGGCTGCAGTACTAGTGATATTATATATATATATATATATATTAATTTCATCTCATTATCATCCAGTCTATATTAGCAGCAGACACAGTACGGTAGTCCACGGCTGTAGCTACCTTTGTGTCGGCAGTCGCTGGTCCATCCATAATTGTATACCACCTACCCGTGTTTTTTTTTTTTTTTCTTTCTTCTTGATACATACTACTATAGTAGCTTACTGTAGCAGTCTGCGGTGCTGCTGAGCTGACAGTGTCCAGCAGGTCCGTCATCAGTCATTACATAATAAATATATATACCTGACCGGCTGTAGTACTAGTGATATTATATATATATATATATATATATATATATATTAATTTCATCTCATTATCATCCAGTCTATATTAGCAGCAGACACAGTACGGTAGTCCACGGCTGTAGCTACCTCTGTGTCGGCAGTCGCTGGTCCATCCATAAGTATACTAGTATCCATCCATCTCCATTGTTTACCTGAGGTGCCTTTTAGTTGTGCCTATTAAAATATGGAGAACAAAAATGTTGAGGTTCCAAAATTAGGGAAAGATCAAGATCCACTTCCACCTCGTGCTGAAGCTGCTGCCACTAGTCATGGCCGAGACGATGAAATGCCAGCAACGTCGTCTGCCAAGGCCGATGCCCAATGTCATAGTACAGAGCATGTAAAATCCAAAACACCAAATATCAGTAAAAAAAGGACTCCAATATCTAAAATAAAATTGTCGGAGGAGAAGCGTAAACTTGCCAATATGCCATTTACCACACGGAGTGGCAAGGAACGGCTGAGGTCCAGGCCTATGTTCATGGCTAGTGGTTCAGCTTCACATGAGGATGGAAGCACTCAGCCTCTCGCTAGAAAAATGAAAAGACTCAAGCTGGCAAAAGCACCGCAAAGAACTGTGCGTTCTTCGAAATCCCAAATCCACAAGGAGAGTCCAATTGTGTCGGTTGCGATGCCTGACCTTCCCAACACTGGACGTGAAGAGCATGCGCCTTCCACCAGTTGCACGCCCCCTGCAAGTGCTGGAAGGAGCACCCGCAGTCCAGTTCCTGATAGTCAGATTGAAGATGTCAGTGTTGAAGTACACCAGGATGAGGAGGATATGGGTGTTGCTGGTGCTGGGGAGGAAATTGACCAGGAGGATTCTGATGGTGAGGTGGTTTGTTTAAGTCAGGCACCCGGGGAGACACCTGTTGTCCGTGGGAGGAATAGGGCCGTTGACATGCCTGGTGAAAATACCAAAAAAATCAGCTCTTCGGTGTGGAAGTATTTCAACAGAAATGCGGACAACATTTGTCAAGTCGTGTGTTGCCTTTGTCAAGCTGTAATAAGTAGGGGTAAGGACGTTAACCACCTCGGAACATCCTCCCTTATACGTCACCTGCAGCGCATTCATAATAAGTCAGTGACAAGTTCAAAAACTTTGGGCGACAGCGGAAGCAGTCCACTGACCAGTAAATCCCTTCCTCTTGTAACCAAGCTCACGCAAACCACCCCACCAACTCCCTCAGTGTCAATTTCCTCCTTCCCCAGGAATGCCAATAGTCCTGCAGGCCATGTCACTGGCAATTCTGACG
Organism: Pseudophryne corroboree; assembly: GCF_028390025.1. Classification (NCBI taxonomy): domain Eukaryota; kingdom Metazoa; phylum Chordata; class Amphibia; order Anura; family Myobatrachidae; genus Pseudophryne; species Pseudophryne corroboree. The sequence goes on along the minus strand of NC_086444.1, from coordinate 34,572,088 downwards.
AGTCCTCTCCTGCCTGGAAATCCTCCGATGCATCCTTGCGTGTAACGCCTACTGCTGCTGGCGCTGCTGTTGTTGCTGCTGGGAGTCGATGGTCATCCCAGAGGGGAAGTCGTAAGCCCACTTTTACTACTTCCACCAAGCAATTGACTGTCCAACAGTCCTTTGCGAGGAGGATGAAATATCACAGCAGTCATCCTGTTGCAAAGCGGATAACTGAGGCCTTGACAACTATGTTGGTGTTAGACGTGCGTCCGGTATCCGCCGTTAGTTCACAGGGAACTAGACAATTTCTTGAGGTAGTGTGCCCCCGTTACCAAATACCATCTAGGTTCCACTTCTCTAGGCAGGCGATACCGAGAATGTACACGGACGTCAGAAAAAGACTCACCAGTGTCCTAAAAAATGCAGTTGTACCCAATGTCCACTTAACCACGGACATGTGGACAAGTGGAGCAGGGCAGGGTCAGGACTATATGACTGTGACAGCCCACTGGGTAGATGTATGGACGCCCGCCGCAAGAACAGCAGCGGCGGCACCAGTAGCAGCATCTCGCAAACGCCAACTCTTTCCTAGGCAGGCTACGCTTTGTATCACCGGTTTCCAGAATACGCACACAGCTGAAAACCTCTTACGGCAACTGAGGAAGATCATCGCAGAATGGCTTACCCCAATTGGACTCTCCTGTGGATTTGTGGCATCGGACAACGCCAGCAATATTGTGTGTGCATTAAATATGGGCAAATTCCAGCACGTCCCATGTTTTGCACATACCTTGAATCTGGTGGTGCAGAATTTTTAAAAAAACGACAGGGGCGTGCAAGAGATGCTGTCGGTGGCCAGAAGAATTGCGGGACACTTTCGGAGGACAGGCACCACGTACAGAAGACTGGAGCACCACCAAAAACGCCTGAACCTGCCCTGCCATCATCTGAAGCAAGAAGTGGTAACGAGGTGGAATTCAACCCTATATATGCTTCAGAGGTTGGAGGAGCAGCAAAAGGCCATTCAAGCCTATACAATTGAGCACGATATAGGAGGTGGAATGTACCTGTCTCAAGCGCAGTGGAGAATGATTTCAACGTTGTGCAAGGTTCTGCAACCTTTTGAACTTGCCACACGTGAAGTCAGTTCAGACACTGCCAGCCTGAGTCAGGTCATTCCCCTCATCAGGCTTTTGCAGAAGAAGCTGGAGGCATTGAAGGAGGAGCTAAAAGGGAGCGATTCCGCTAGGCATGTGGGACTTGTGGATGGAGCCCTTAATTCGCTTAACAAGGATTCACGGGTGGTCAATCTGTTGAAATCAGAGCACTACATTTTGGCCACCGTGCTCGATCCTAGATTTAAAGCCTACCTTGGATCTCTCTTTCCGGCAGACACAAGTCTGCTGGGGTTCAAAGACCTGCTGGTGACAAAATTGTCAAGTCAAGCGGAACGCGACCTGTCAACATCTCCTCCTTCACATTCTCCCGCAACTGGGGGTGCGAGGAAAAGGCTCAGAATTCCGAGCCCACCCGCTGGCGGTTATGCAGGGCAGTCTGGAGCGACTGCTGATGCTGACATCTGGTCCGGACTGAAGGACCTGACAACGATTACAGACATGTCGTCTACTGTCACTGCATATGATTCTCTCCCCATTGAAAGAATGGTGGAGGATTATATGAGTGACCGCATCCAAGTAGGCACGTCAGACAGTCCGTACTTATACTGGCAGGAAAAAGAGGCAATTTGGAGGCCCTTGCACAAACTGGCTTTATTCTACCTAAGTTGCCCTCCCACAAGTGTGTACTCCGAAAGAGTGTTTAGTGCCGCCGCTCACCTTGTCAGCAATCGGCGTACGAGGTTACTTCCAGAAAATGTGGAGAAGATGATGTTCATTAAAATGAATTATAATCAATTCCTCCGTGGAGGCATTGACCAGCAGCAATTGCCTCCACAAAGTAGTACACAGGGAGCTGAGATGGTGGATTCCAGTGGGGACGAATTGATAATCTGTGAGGAGCGAGATGTACACGGTGATATATCGGAGGATGATGATGAGGTGGACATCTTGCCTCTGTAGAGCCAGTTTGTGCAAGGAGAGATTAATTGCTTCTTTTTCGGTGGGGGTCCAAACCAACCCGTCATTTCAGTCACAGTCGTGTGGCAGACCCTGTCACTGAAATGATGGGTTGGTTAAAGTGTGCATGTCCTGTTTATACAACATAAGGGTGGGTGGGAGGGCCCAAGGACAATTCCATCTTGCACCTCTTTTTTCTTTCATTTTTATTTGCGTCATGTGCTGTTTGGGGAGTGTTTTTTGGAAGGGCCATCCTGCGTGCCACTGCAGTGCCACTCCTAGATGGGCCAGGTGTTTGTGTCGGCCACTAGGGTCGCTTATCTTACTCACACAGCTACCTCATTGCGCCTCTTTTTTTCTTCTTTGCGTCATGTGCTGTTTGGGGAGTGTTTTTTGGAAGGGCCATCCTGCTTGACACTGCAGTGCCACTCCTAGATGGGCCAGGTGTTTGTGTCGGCCACTAGGGTCGCTTATCTTACTCACACAGCTACCTCATTGCGCCTCTTTTTTTCTTTGCGTCATGTGCTGTTTGGGGAGTGTTTTTTGGAAGGGCCATCCTGCGTGCCACTGCAGTGCCACTCCTAGATGGGCCAGGTGTTTGTGTCGGCCACTAGGGTCGCTTATCTTACTCACACAGCTACCTCATTGCGCCTCTTTTTTTCTTCTTTGCGTCATGTGCTGTTTGGGGAGTGTTTTTTGGAAGGGCCATCCTGCGTGACACTGCAGTGCCACTCCTAGATGGGCCAGGTGTTTGTGTCGGCCACTAGGGTCGCTTATCTTACTCACACAGCTACCTCATTGCGCCTCTTTTTTTCTTCTTTGCGTCATGTGCTGTTTGGGGAGTGTTTTTTGGAAAGGCCATCCTGCGTGACACTGCAGTGCCACTCCTAGATGGGCCAGGTGTTTGTGTCGGCCACTAGGGTCGCTTAGCTTAGTCATCCAGCGACCTCGGTGCAAATTTTAGGACTAAAAATTATATTGTGAGGTGTGAGGTATTCAGAATAGACTGAAAATGAGTGGAAATTATGGTTTTTGAGGTTAATAATACTTTGGGTTCAAAATGACCCCCAAATTCTATGATTTAAGCTGTTTTTTAGTGTTTTTTGAAAAAAACACCCGAATCCAAAACACACCCGAATCCGACAAAAAAAATTCGGTGAGGTTTTGCCAAAACGCGGTCGAACCCAAAACACGGCCGCGGAACCGAACCCAAAACCAAAACACAAAACCCGAAAAATTTCAAGTGCACATCTCTAGATAACAGTAGTTGAAAAGAATTTGGAGGTGCTCATTGACTGTTCAATTTCTTCCTTCTAGGCGGTACGGTGTAAACTGTGAAGAGAAGAAATACAAAATGAGCGTATATAAAAATAGCAGCGTTAGCAAACATGTGTTTGTGGCATTAATCCACCTATACACTAGCTACTCTGCAACATTGAACTTTTTTTAAAAATGCAAAGCCCCCCTGCGTGGGGGCAGAAAATGCAAAGTGTGCCACCGTGCCAGCAGCGTGTTGAGCGCAGTGATCCTGCAAGGGGCTCATTAGCGCTCGCCACGCTGCCGCCACACTGGCCACTCATACTACGCACATAACCGGATGATTAACAATTGTGGATTTGTGCTATGAGTGTTAATTTCTAAACATGTACTTACTGTTTTTCTGTAAAGTTGGGGTGACGGCACTTTGTACAGTCCCACTGTCACTGGTCTGAGCATCCACGACGTCTTCAATGGTTGCAGTTATGCTGTCGTCGTTTCTGGATGTGTTTATGGACGGCTGGGATGATGTGTCGCTGTCCTCAGGTGTGTCGTCAATTAACAACGGTGATGATGGACAGACGTCACTGCTTGTCTGTGTCTCTTCTGGAGTGCCTTCTGTAGCAGTGTACTGTGAACTGGAAGACAGACTCACCGGACTGCATATAGCTGTGTTTCCAAAGATATTGGCGCACATGTCATAGTACTGCCAGTCGATACGGCCAACACCGCTCTTTTTCCTGTTGTTGTCATGCACCTTAAGGAAATGCTTTTTAAGAGTTTTCATTTTGTTTAACACTTGCTGCTGTGTGCAGATGATTCCCCTGGCTTGCAGCATCTTGGAGATGTTTTTATAAATGACTGCATCTTTGACTGTGCCTGTGATCTGCCTCATAATTTCCTCCTCTCCCCTAATGCTCAGCAACTCTCTCACCTCCTGGTCTGTCCAGGTCGCCATGCTGCCTTCCTCACACGCATCAAGGACGCTCCCCAGGGCTCTGAATGATGACATCATCTTTTCTGAGCCCATGAAAGCTCCAATCGGAGGCCTTTTAACAGTCCCGGGTAGTGAATCCCGGGACGGGCCCTTTCACACTACCCAGCTTCCCGGGACGGACCCGGGTTCAACCCTGCTTTTGACCTGGGATGAAATCCCGGGATGCTCGTCCCGGGAAATTGTCCCTGTACCCATTTACACTGAGAAGAATCCCGGGATGATGCGCGTTCACGTGCAATATCCCGGGATTTTTCTGCGAGTGTAAAAGGGGTATTAGTAGCAGTACCCAGTGTTACAGTGCAGCATCAAAAGCAAGTAAGGTATTAGAATGCATAAAATGGGGAATGGAGACAAGGGATGAGAGTGTAATCCTACCGCTGTATAAATCATTGGTGCGGCCGCACTTGGAATATTGTGTTCAGTTCTGGGCAACGCCCCACAAAAAAGACATCTTGGAACTTGAAAGGGCTCAGAGGCGAGCCACCAAATTGATTAAGGGGTTAGAGGTACTGGATTATGAGGAAAGGCTTACGAGGATGGATTTGTTCACACTAGAAAAAAGGCGGCTAACAGGAGACATTATTAATATTTACAAGTATATAAAGGGACAATACAAGGATCTATCAGGAGATTTGTTTATTGAAAAATCTCTACACAGGACACGTGGTCACCGCACAAGGTTAGAGGAGAGGAAATTTCATACCCAACGAAGGAAAGGGTTCTTCACAGTAAGGGCAGTAAGGATTTGGAATTCACTGCCTGTGAAGGTAGTAATGGTGGACTCAGTAAATGGGGTATATTCAATTGAAGTCGAAAGCTGCCGTCTGTCGAAAAGACGTCAGTTTTCGACTTTTTAAGGTCGAATCGTGATTCGGCCTATTCAATCAAACCCAAAATTTTTCGACAAGTCGACGAATTTGACTTGTTGAAAAACCCGTGGATCGGCGGAGTAGCTGCTGATCCACGTGCTTGTGTTGAAAACGGGGCCAAAACCGACAGGTTTTGGCTCCCTTTTCGACCATCTTTCGACTGAGATGGGGTGAGCAGCGCCGGAGACTGGAGAGCCGAGGCGGGGACGAGCAGAGCCAAGGGGGGGACAGGGAGAGCCAAGGCGGGGACCGGGTGAACAGCACTGGAGGATGTCACAGCCGCCGCTCACAGCGGCGTCCACCCGGCTCCAGCAAGCTAGACCTCACTTGCTGAAGCCGGTTGGACGCTGCCGTGAGTGGCGGCTGTGATGCAGGGACAGAGAGGCGGGACTGGAGAGGCAGAGAGACTGGGGGGGGAGACGGGAGAGCAGCGCTACAGCAGCGGCTATATAGCCGCCACTGTAGTGCTGCTTTCCCCCGTCTGCCCACGGCTCTCCCCCGTCCGCCCCCCCACTGCATCTCAATTCGACTTTTTTTAAAGTCGAATTGAGATGTCATTTGAATAGCCCAGGTCGGATCCATTCCGGCAAATGAATGTCGGAATGGATCCAACTTCAATTGAATATACCCCTATATGTTTAAAAATGGATTAGATAAATTCATAACTGAAAGAAATATCCAAGGATATAGCATTTAAAGTGAGTGCATTTTAGAAAAAGCAGGATTTATAGTGTTAGTTAGACTTATTAACGCAACTTCATCTGGGTCAGTATAGTAAAATAGTGTTTAACACAGATTAGTGTAAGAATAATAAAAAAGGTTGAGCTAGATGGACATTTTGTCTATTTTCAACCTCAATAACTTTGTTACTATGTTACCCCTTCACTGAGGACACTGCCAGCACTCCTGCACTAAGGACACCTTCGGCACTCCCGCATTGCCGACACAGCCAGCACCCCTACACTGAAGAAACCGCATGCACTCCTGCACTGCTGACACAGCAAGCACCCCCGCACTGCCGATACTGCCACACAGAGGACGCAGCCCACAAAGGCGACTCCCCCGTACAGAGGACAACAGTGGCACCCCCACACTGCCAACACCACTGGCACTGGGGCACCCATACTGCCAACACTGCCGGCACCCCTGCAGTGAGGACACCGTCAGCACCCCTGCACTCACGACACCACTGGGACACTAGCACTGCTGAAACTGCTGGCATCCCTGCAGTTAGGACACCAACAGCACCCCTGCACTCACAACACTGTCGGCACTCCTGCACTGAGGACACCTCCGGCACTCTCGCTTTGCCGGCACTCCTGCACTGAGGAAACCGCATGCACTACTGACACAACCAGTACCCCCACACTGCTGACTTCTACACAGAGGATGCAGCCCACACTGCTGACTCCTCCGTACAGAAGACACCAGTGGCACTCCCTCACTGCCGGCACTGCTAGCACCCCCCCACAGAGGACACCACTGGCACCTCCGCATTGTTGACAAAACCAACACCCCCGCACTGAGGACCCCGACTTCACCCACCACTGCTGACACTATTGGCATAACCACATTGAGGACACCGCCAGCACCCTCACACTGCCGACACCGCTGGCACCTCTGCATTGAGGACACCCCCGCATTGTGCACAGGCCCACACTGAGGACAACGCAGACACTCCCAGCCACATTAAGTGCTCTATTGTTGTATCTGACCAGCACTGTATCTCGTACTGTATCCGACGCGCACTGTATCTGGACAAGCACCAGTGTCGGACTGTGACATGTAGGGCCCACCGGGGGGATGCAGTGGTAGTGGCCCATGTTTAGAGGTGTGGCCAGTCTGCTAAGGGGGTGTGGCCTGCCACCTCATTGGTTTGACTAACCATTAGAGAGTGCAACGTCTGGTTCTCTTCATAAATATATACAGTAAATTCAGCTGCTGCATGCATGATAATGTACCAGATTAATAACAGATTAATAACAGTAATGCACTGTAGAAAATACACCATAGTCCAGTATAAGGTAACATATGTATAATGTATAATTCAAATGCACAGTCTGGAACCTGATCCTTAGAGCAGGAGGAGGGCCCCCAGGCAGTGGGGCCCACCGGTGGTTTCCCCTGTACCGCTGTGGGCCAGTCCAAGCCTGACAAGCACTATAGCCAACCCACACAGTATGCGACACTCACTGTATCCAACCTGCACTGTAGCCTACACTGTATCCAATCCACACTGTATGCTACCTGCACTGTATACGACCCACACTGTATGCTACCTGCACTGTATACGACCCACACTGTATGCTACCTGCACTGTATACGACCCACACTGTATGCTACCTGCACTGTATACGACCCACACTGTATGCTACCTGCACTGTATACGACCCACACTGTAAACTGCAATGTATCCAAAATGCACTGTATTCCACACTGTATCCGACACGCACTGTATCCAACCTGCACTGTAATCCGCACTGTGTCTGGCCTGCACTGTATCCGATCAGCACTGTAACTTGGTCAATATTTAACTGTGTCCCCCAAAGTATTCCGCACTGTACTACGCAGATACGGAATGCTGTGTTTGGTGATTGGGGAGATTTTGGGGAGCTGCTCGACAAAAAGGCTGATTGATTGGGGCTTTACATGGGCACAGAGTGCCAATCATCAGTGACCCAGGGCCCCCAGGAGGGAGTAGAGACTAGGCACTGAGAATGGGTATCTGCTGGGGGCATGTGCACTTCTGTAGGGGGCATCAATGTCTGCTGTTGCAATTTTACAAATGGTTTCGGGGTTTTTTTTTCTTTGCTGTTTGGTAACTACTTTAGAGCAATGATATTCTACACACGATTCTCAGGAAATTTCTGTGTTGGATTGTTTTCTATTGGTAGTACTTGTGAGTTGGTTTGATTGGTTATTACAGTACTAATTTCGAAAACCTTTTTAAATAGAAATAACTGCTCTGCATTTGTGGCGCGGCTCTGATGCTTAGGCAGGCTTTGGCCTATATTGGTGAGGTGGTCAAAATTGACTGGAAATGAGTGGAAATGAATGCTATTGAGGTTAATAATACTGTAGGAACAAAAATAGGAAAAAAATCTGTAATTTTAGCTGTTTTTATGATTTTTCTAAACAAAATACAGATCCAAAACCAAAACCCACAAGGCAGTTTTGGCAAAACCAATCCAGATTCAAAACATGAAGTAGGTACAGATCCAAAACCCAAGATTTGGCCCAATGCACACCCCTAATTTTGATCCCGTTACCATCTTTTTTTCCCATTGTAGTTTCTCCAAAACCTATTTAATCGAAATGTTCTGCTTTTCTTTATCAGATATAGGGGGTAATTCAGACCTGATCGTAGCAGCAAATTTGTTAGCAGTTGGGCAAAACCATGGTGGTCATTCCGAGTTGTTCGCTAGCTGTTTTCGTTCGCAGCGCAGCGTTTAGGCAAAAAAGCGGCACTTATGTGCATGCATTTGCGGCGCAATGCGCATGCGCGACGTTCTTTCACAACAACCGAAGTAGTTTCACACAAGGTCTTATCGAAGCTTTTCAGTCGCATTGCTGTCCGCTGAGTGATTGACATGAAGTGGTCGTTTCTGGGGGGTAACTGACCGTTTTCTGGGAGTGTGTGGAAAAACACAGGCGTGTCAGATACAAACGCAGGCGTGCCTGGGGAAACGCAGGCGTGGCTGGCCAAACGCAGGGCGTGTTTGTGACGTCAAAACAGGAACTAAATAATCTGAAGTAGTGATGAGCGGGTTCGGTTTCTCGGAAACCGAACCCCCCCGAACTTCACCCTTTTTACACGGGTCCGAGCCATACTCGGACTCTCCCGTATGGCTTGGTTAACCCGAGCGCGCCCGAACGTCATCATCCCGCTGTCGGATTCTCGCGAGTTTCGGATTCTATATAAGCAGCCGCGCGTCGCCGCCATTTTCACTCGTGCATTGGAAATGTTAGGGAGAGGACGTGGCTGGCGTCCTCTCCGTTATTGTTGAACTTGATTGTGCACTGTTGCTTAATTGTGGGGAGGCCTGAGGAGCAGCTGTATAATATAGGAGGAGTACAGTGCAGAGTTTTGCTGATCAGTGACCACCAGTTATCCGTTCTCTGCCTGAAAAAAAACGCTCCATATCTGTGCTCAGTGTGCTGCATATATCTGTGCTCACACTGCTTAATTGTGGGGACTGGGGAGCAGCTGTATTATATAGCAGGAGTACAGTGCAGAGTTTTGCTGACAGTGACCACCAGTATACGTTGTCTGCCTGAAAAACACTCCATATCTGTGCTCAGTGTGCTGCTTTATTGTGAGGACTGGGGACCACCAGTATAATATTATATAGGAGGAGTACAGTGCAGAGTTTTGCTGACCAGTGACCACCAGTATATAATATATAGCATTACGGTACAGTAGGCCACTGCTGTACCTACCTCTGTGTCGTCATTAAGTATACTATCTATCTAGATTCTATACCTGTGGTGCATTTCAGTTGTGCAGTTTGCTGACACAGTGACCACCAGTATATATAGCAGTACGGTACGGAAGGCCACTGCTGTACCTACCTCTGTGTCGTCATTAAGTATACTTTCCATCTACATTCTATACCTGTGGTGCATTTTAGTTTTGTAGTTTGCTGACACAGTGACCACCAGTATACTATATATAGCAGTACGGTACGGAAGGCCACTGCTGTACCTACCTCTGTGTCATCATTAAGTATACTATCCATCTACATTCTATACCTGTGGTGCATTTTAGTTTTGTAGTTTGCTGACACAGTGACCACCAGTATACTATATATAGCAGTACGGTACGGAAGGCCACTGCTGTACCTACCTCTGTGTCGTCATTAAGTATACTATCCATCTACATTCTATACCTGTGGTGCATTTTAGTTTTGCAGTTTGCTGACACAGTGACCACCAGTATACTATATATAGCAGTACGGTACGGAAGGCCACTGCTGTACCTACCTCTGTGTCGTCATTAAGTATACTATCCATCTACATTCTACACCTGTGGTGCATTTTAGTTTTGCAGTTTGCTGACACAGTGACCACCAGTATACTATATATAGCAGTACGGTACGGAAGGCCACTGCTGTACCTACCTCTGTGTCGTCATTAAGTATACTATCCATCTACATTCTATACCTGTGGTGCATTTTAGTTTTGCAGTTTGCTGACACAGTGACCACCAGTATACTATATATAGCAGTACGGTACGGAAGGCCACTGCTGTACCTACCTCTGTGTCGTCATTAAGTATGCTATCCATCTACATTCTATACCTGTGGTGCATTTTAGTTTTGCAGTTTGCTGACAGTGACCACCAGTATATATAGCAGTACAGTATGGAAGGCCACTGCTCTACCTACCTCTGTGTCGTCAAGTATACTATCCATCCATACCTGTGGTGCATTTCAGATGTGCGCAGTATATATCGTAGTAGGCCATTGCTATTGATAGCTACTGGCATATAATTCCACACATTAAAAAATGGAGAACAAAAATGTGGAGGTTAAAATAGGGAAAGATCAAGATCCACTTCCACCTCGTGCTGAAGCTGCTGCCACTAGTCATGGCCGAGACGATGAAATGCCATCAACGTCGTCTGCCAAGGCCGATGCCCAATGTCATAGTAGAGAGCATGTAAAATCCAAAAAACAAAAGTTCAGTAAACTGACCCAAAAATCAAAATTAAAAGCGTCTGAGGAGAAGCGTAAACTTGCCAATATGCCATTTACGACACGGAGTGGCAAGGAACGGCTGAGGCCCTGGCCTATGTTCATGGCTAGTGGTTCAGCTTCACATGAGGATGGAAGCATTCATCCTCTCGCTAGAAAAATGAAAAGACTTAAGCTGGCAAAAGCAAAGCAAAGAACTGTGCGTTCTTCTAAATCACAAATACCCAAGCAGAGTCCAATTGTGTCGGTTGCGATGCCTGACCTTCCCAACACTGGACAGGAAGAGCTTGCGCCTTCCACCATTTGCACGCCCCCTGCAAGTGCTGGAAGGAGCACCCGCAGTCCAGTTCCTGATAGTCAAATTGAAGATGTCACTGTTGAAGTACACCAGGATGAGGATATGGGTGTTGCTGGCGCTGGGGAGGAAATTGACAAGGAGGATTCTGATGGTGAGGTGGTTTGTTTAAGTCAGGCACCCGGGGAGACACATGTTGTCCGTGGGACAAATATGGCCATTGACATGCCTGGTCAAAATACAAAAAAAATCAGCTCTTCGGCGTGGAATTATTTCAACACAAATGCGGACAACAGGTGTCAAGCCGTGTGTTGCCTTTGTCAAGCTGTAATAAGTAGGGGTAAGGACGTTAACCACCTCGGAACATCCTCCCTTATACGTCACCTGCAGCGCATTCATCATAAGTCAGTGACAAGTTCAAAAACTTTGGGTGACAGCGGAAGCAGTCCACTGACCACTAAATCCCTTCCTCTTGTAACCAAGCTCCTGCAAACCACACCACCAACTCCCTCAGTGTCAATTTCCTCCTTACCCAGGAAAGCCAATAGTCCTGCAGGCCATGTCACTGGCAAGTCTGACGAGTCCTCTCCTGCCTGGGATTCCTCCGATGCATCCTTGAGTGTAATGCCTACTGCTGCTGGCGCTGCTGTTGTAGCTGCTGGGAGTCGATCGTCATCCCAGAGGGGAAGTCGGAAGACCACTTGTACTACTTCCAGTAGCAATTGACTGTCCAACAGTCCTTTGCGAGGAAGATGAAATATCACAGCAGTCATCCTGCTGCAAAGCAGATAACTCAGGCCTTGGAAGCCTGGGCGGTGAGAAATGTGTTTCCGGTATCCACCGTTAATTCAGAGGCAACTAGAGACTTGATTGAGGTACTGTGTCCCCGGTACCAAATACCATCTAGGTTCCATTTCTCTAGGCAGGCGATACCGAAAATGTACACAGACCTCAGAAAAAGACTCACCAGTGTCCTAAAAAAAAATGCAGTTGTACCCAATGTCTACTTAACCACGGACATGTGGACAAGTGGAGCAGGGCAGACTCAGGACTATATGACTGTGACAGCCCACTGGGTAGATGTATTGCCTCCCGCAGCAAGAACAGCAGCGGCGGCACCAGTAGCAGCATCTCGCAAACGCCAACTCGTTCCTAGGCAGGCTACGCTTTGTATCACCGCTTTCCATAAGAGGCACACAGCTGACAACCTCTTACAGAAACTGAGGAAGATCATCGCAGAATGGCTTACCCCAATTGGACTCTCCTGGGGATTTGTGACATCGGACATCGCCAGCAATATTGTGCGTGCATTACATCTGGGCAAATTCCAGCACGTCCCATGTTTTGCACATACATTGAATTTGGTGGTGCAGAATTATTTAAAAAATGACAGGGGCGTGCAAGAGATGCTGTCGGTGGCCCGAAGAATTGCGGGCCACTTTCGGCATTCAGCCACCGCGTACAGAAGACTGGAGCACCACCAAACATTCCTGAACCTGCCCTGCCATCATCTGAAGCAAGAGGTGGTAACGAGGTGGAATTCAACCCTCTATATGCTTCAGAGGATGGAGGAGCAGCAAAAGGCCATTCAAGCCTATACATCTGCCCACGATATAGGCAAAGGAGGGGGAATGCACCTGACTCAAGCGCAGTGGAGAATGATTTCAACGTTGTGCAAGGTTCTGCAACCCTTTGAACTTGCCACACGTGAAGTCAGTTCAGACACTGCCAGCCTGAGTCAGGTCATTCCCCTCATCAGGCTTTTGCAGAAGAAGCTGGAGACATTGAAGGAGGAGCTAAAACAGAGCGATTCCGCTAGGCATGTGGGACTTGTGGATGGAGCCCTTAATTCGCTTAACCAGGATTCACGGGTGGTCAATCTGTTGAAATCAGAGCACTACATTTTGGCCACCGTGCTCGATCCTAGATTTAAAACCTACGTTGTATCTCTCTTTCCGGCAGACACAAGTCTGCAGAGGTTCAAACTTAAAGACCTGCTGGTGAGAAAATTGTCAAGTCAAGCGGAACGTGACCCGTCAACATCTCCTCCTTCACATTCTCCCGCAACTGGGGGTGCGAGGAAAAGGCTAAGAATTCCGAGCCCACCCGCTGGCGGTGATGCAGGGCAGTCTGGAGCGAGTGCTGACATCTGGTCCGGACTGAAGGACCTGCCAACGATTACTGACATGTCGTCTACTGTCACTTCATATGATTCTCTCACCATTGAAAGAATGGTGGAGGATTATATGAGTGACCGCATCCAAGTAGCCACGTCAGACAGTCCGTACGTATACTGGCAGGAAAAAGAGGCAATTTGGAGGCCCCCTGCACAAACTGGCTTTATTCTACCTAAGTTGCCCTACCTCCAGTGTGTACTCCGAAAGAGTGTTTAGTGCAGCCGCTCACCTTGTCAGCAATCGGCGTACGAGGTTACTTACAGAAAATGTGGAGAAGATGATGTTCATCAAAATGAATTATAATCAATTCCTCCGTGGAGACATTCACCAGCAGCAATTGCCTCCACAAAGTACACAGGGACCTGAGATGGTGGATTCCAGTGGGGACGAATTAATAATCTGTGAGGAGGGGGATGTACACAGTGAAAGGGGTGAGGAATCGGAGGATGATGATGAAGTGGACATCTTGCCTCTGTAGAGCCAGTTTGTGCAAGGAGAGATTGATTGCTTCTTTTTTTGATGGGGGCCCAAACCAACCAGTCATTTCAGTCACAGTCGTGTGGCAGACCCTGTCGCTGAAATGATGGGTTCGTTAAAGTGTGCATGTCCTGTTTATACAACATAAGGGTGGGTGGGAGGGCCCAAGGACAATTCCATCTTGCACCTCTTTTTTCTTTAATTTTTCTTTGCATCATGTGCTGTTTGGGGACAATTTTTTTGAAGTGCCATCCTGCCTGACACTGCAGTGCCACTCCTAGATGGGCCTGGTGTTTGTGTCGGCCATTTGTGTCGCTTAGCTTAGTCACACAGCGACCTTGGTGTGCCTCTTTTTTTCTTTGCATCATGTGCTGTTTGGGGACAATTTTTTTGAAGTGCCATCCTGCCTGACACTGCAGTGCCACTCCTAGATGGGCCAGGTGTTTGTGTCGGCCACTTGTGTCGCTTAGCTTAGTCACACAGCAACCTTGGTGCGCCTCTTTTTTTCTTTGCATCATGTGCTGTTTGGGGAATATTTTTTTGAAGTGCCATCCTGCCTGACACAGCAGTGCCACTCCTAGATGGGCCAGGTGTTTGTGTCGGCCACTTGTGTCGCTTAGCTTAGCCATCCAGCGACCTCGGTGCAAATTTTAGGACTAAAAATAATATTGTGAGGTGTGAGGTGTTCAGAATAGACTGGAAATGAGTGGAAATTATGGTTATTGAGGTTAATAATACTATGGGATCAAAATGACCCCCAGATTATATGATTTAAGCTGTTTTTTAGGGTTTTTTGCAAAAAACACCCGAATCCAAAACACACCCGAATCCGACAAAAAAATTTCGGTGAGGTTTTGCCAAAACGCGTCCGAATCCAAAACAAGGCAGTGGAACCGAATCCAAAACCAAAACACAAAACCCGAAAAATGTCCGGTGCACATCACTGGTCTGAAGTGATCGCAAGCGCTGAGTAGGTCTGCAGCTGCTCAGAAACTGCACAAACTTTTTTTGTAGCAGCGCTGCGATCCTTACGGTCGCACTTCTGCTAAGCTAAGTTACACTCCCAGAGAACGGCGGCTTAGCGTTTGCACGGCTGCTAAAAGCAGCTAGCGAGTGAACAACTCGGAATGAGGGACCTTGGGAGTCATTCCGAGTTGTTCGCTCGCAAGCTGCTTTTAGCAGCTTTGCACACGCTAAGCCGCCGCCTACTGGGAGTGAATCTTAGCTTATCAAAATTGCGAACGAAAGATTAGCAGAATTGCGAATAGACACTTCTTAGCAGTTTCTGAGTAGCTCCAGACTTACTCGGCATCTGCGATCAGTTCAGTCAGTTTCGTTCCTGGTTTGACGTCACAAACACACCCAGCGTTCACCCAGACAGTGCAGACACTCCTCCGTTTCTCCAGCCACTCCCGCGTTTTTCCCAGAAACGGTAGCATTTTTTCGCACACACCCATAAAACGGCCAATTTCCGCCCAGAAACACCCACTTCCTGTCAATCACATTACGATCACCAGAACGAAGAAAAAACCTCGTAATGCCGTGAGTAAAATACCTAACTGCATAGCAAATTTACTTGGCGCAGTCGCACTGCGGACATTGCGCATGCGCATTAGCGACTAATCGCTCCGTTGCGAGAAAAAAATAACGAGCGAACAACTCGGAATGACCCCCCATGTGCACTGCAGGTGAGGCAGATGTAACAAGTGCAGAGAGAGTTAGATTTGGGTGGGGTGTGTTCAAACTGAAATCTAAATTGCAATGTAAAAATAAAACAGTCAGTATTTACCCTGCACAGAAACAATATAACCCACCCAAATCTAACTCTCTCTGCACATGTTATATCTGCCCCCCCTGCAGTGCACATGGTTTTGCCCAACTGCTAACAAATTTGCTGCTACGATCAGGTCTGAATTACCCCCATAATCTATATGCAAATGTAAAAAACAAAACACATGCACTTGATGGAATAGTGGTTAGCATTGCTGCCTCACAGTGCTGGGGTCAGAGCCGGCCCTAACCAATATGATGCCCTAGGCAAGATTTTGGCTGGTGCCCCCTAGCACCACCGCTGGTTCCGCCTCTGACCTTGCACTTCTTTCCCAGCACCATCACCCCTCATCCATAGCAGTTCTTATTTTGGTGTTTGTACCCCCTATATTTTAAATAGGAACAGTTCACACATTTGGCGCACAGCCCAAAAAAGGGTGTGTTTTTGCTGGCAAGGGGCAAGGCCACACAATAGTAACCCCAATTCCAATTACGCCCCACAGTACTGCAAGTTATTCACATTGATCATGTGATACTTTCCATAATTCATATTACATCCCACAGTATTATCACTTTACCTTATAAACGTTACTCCTCACAGTAGAGCCCCTTATTCACATTACATCACAATGAATTGCTTCTTATTCACATTACACCACACCCTATTGCTCTTTATTCACATTAGACGACACAGTAGTGCCCTTTCTATACGCAACGCCACATAGTAGAGCACCTTAAACACATAATGCCACACAGTAATGCCCCTAACACATATGAGACACATTATTAATGTCCTTATAAACATAATGTGCCTACACATTATGACAACCTTTATTAATGCCCTTTTACACATAATGTCCCTTACACATATGCAGCACATTATTAATGCCCTTATACACATAATGACACACATAGTGCCCCCTACACATTTGCTGCACATTATTAGTGCCCCTATACACATAATGACACATACAGTAGTACCCTGTTACACATATGCCACACATTATTAATGCCCTTATACACATAATGACACACATATTGCCCCTTACACATACAGTATGTTGCACATTATTAATGCATTTTTACATGACACACATAATACTCCGTATTCTGAACACTACTGCACAACCAACCCACTCACATGCACACAGCACTCACACTACCACTAACACTGTGACCTCTGCCACTGCTTGGATACAGATGTGTCCTCATAAATCTTGCCTCAATGCTAACGTCGGGCACATTTTTTAATGAAAATGCATCTTATTTGCATTGCTATGTGGCTAGGATGCACAAGCAGCTTCTGTTGATTAAAATGATATGCAGCATGCCTATATACTGTGTGAGAGTGAGACTGTGGCTGTATCTGCATATGAAAGGCTACATACAGAATATAGGCATGCCGCATATAATTTTAATCAGCAGAAGCTGCTGATGCCTCGAGGCATATCAAATGCCCTAGGCAATTGCCTAGTTTGCCTATGCCTATGGCCGGCTCTGGCTGGGGTCATGGATGAGATTCTGACCAGTGCCTAATCTCACACAGAGGGATCTGACGCTGCGTCTACAGACGCAGCAGCAGATCAGAGAAGCCGGCAGCAGGCATCTATTTACACGTCCCGCCAGTATTGCAGGGAGGAGGTGAGCATTGCAAAGCTGTCCCGGAAAACTTTTGTTTGTGTTGGATTTAGTGACAGTTTACTTGAAAACTATTCTTTTTATTTCTTAAAGTGGCTCTTACCTTTTACACAGCGGACATTCATCACACACCGTGCCGTGTAATAATCCGGCTTAGGAAGGCCAGGAAAGCTATTCCAACTTCTTGTATTATTTGTTTACGGGCATTCTGGGTCATTAAAATGAAAGGCCTTGTCACCTGAATGAAATTATTGTCGACTTCTTCAGTCTCCGGGGACCGGAAACCTTTACAGTGTTCTTTTAATATATATTGTCTTAAGTAAACAACCGAGAGAAGAATTGGGATCCAGCATGTTTCAAAGTGACTACACACTATTTCTCTGCTAATTAGTCTGTGAAAGCTGTCACTGCAGTCAATACTGACGCCCTCGCTAAGCCTGGTGTTACTCACTAATTTATGTTCCCATTCATTTCATGTCTTTTCAGGTTAATCGTCCTATTCTGACAGCCATTTCATAGGAATGTATCAAGGGAAATTCGGCAAACAATTGCACGGTAAGGCTCCAATTTACCTGACATCCTTGGGAAGCAAATGTTTATAGGTCATGGTCCCACGGGGCAAAGTATTCATGTGCTTTTATACACGGTGAGTCTGATTTAAAGTAGTATATAGTGTGCATTTTAAAATAATAGCCTGTTTTAGTACAAAAAGACCAGGCAACTGAAGAAGTGCATCCTGTCTAGTTATCTTCTTTTCAGCAGTTCACCATCATTCCAGAGACGGCAACAGCTGTACCTCCCAAGGAGCATATTTGGAGCTGCAGCCTAGTCCAACTGCAGTCCAGTGGTGGTGTCTTGTTCTGCATCAGTCCAGTCACAGTGGTGGTGTCCTCTGCTGCCATATGTCCAGTGTTGCTGTATAAGTCCAGTCCAGTGGTGCTGTGTTGTGCTGCATCAGTCCAGTGGTGGTGTCCCTGTGCTGACGTATATGTCCAGTGGTACTTCCGTAAATGTCCAGCGGTACTGCCGTATAAATCCAGTGATCCTGCCGTATAATTCAGTGATACTGCCATATAATTCCAGTGATCCTGACGTATAATTCCAGTGATCCTGCCGTATAAATCCAGTTATCCTGCCGTATAATTAAAGTGGTACTGGCGTATAAATCCAGTCCAGTGATCCTGCCGTATATGTCCGTTAATACTGCCGTATATGTCCAGCAGTACTGCCACATATGTCCAGCGGTACTACTGTATAAATCCAGTGATCCTGCCGTATAATTCCAGTGGTACAGGTGTATAAATCCAGTGATCCTGCCATATAATCCTGTGATCCTGCCATATAATTCCAGTGATCCTGCCGTATAAATCCAGTTATCCTGCCATATAATTCCAGTGATCCTGCTGTATAAATCCAGTGATCCTGCCGTATAGTTTCAGTGATCCTGCCGTATAATTCCAGTGATCCTGCCATATAATTACAGTGGTACTGGCGTATACGTCCAGTTCAGTGATACTGCCGTATATGTCCATTGATACTGCAGTATATGTCCTGCGGTACTGTCGTATATGTCCAGCGGTACTGTCGTATATGTCCAGCGGTACTGCCGTATATGTAAATCCAGTGATCCTGCCGTATAATTACAGTGGTACTGGCGTATGCGTCCAGTCCAGTGATACTGCCGTATATGTCCAGTGGTACTGCCATATATGTCCAGTGATCCTGCCGTATATGTCCATTGATACTGCCGTATATGTCCAGCAGTACTGTCTGCCGTATAATCCAGTGATCCTGCCGTATAATTCCAATGATCCTGCCGTATAATTCCAGTGATCCTGACGTATAATTACAGTGGTACTGGCATATAAATCCAGTGATCCTGCCGTATAAATCCAGTGATCCTGGCATATATGTCCATTGATACTGCCGTGTATGTCCAGTGGTACTGCCGTATAAATCCAGTGATCCTGCCGTATAATTACAGTGATTCTGCCGTATAATTACAGTGATCCTGCCATATAATTTCAGTGATCCTGCCATATAAATCCAGTGATCCTGCCGTATAATTACAATGGTACTGGCGTTTAAGTCAAGTCCAGTGATACTGCCGTGTATGTCAAGCGGTACTGCCGTATAAATCCAGTGATCCTGTCGTATAATTCCAGTGATCCTGCCATATAAGTCCAGTGATCCTGCCGTATAATTACAGTGGTACTGGCGTAGAAGTCCAGTACAGTGATACTGCCGTATATGTCCATTGATACTTCCATATATGTCCAGCGGTACTGCAGTTTAATTCCAGTGATCCTGCTGTATAGGTCCAGTCAGTGCTGTAACTAGGCATTTTAGCGCTGTGTGCAAGACATGGCAATGGCGCCCCCCCTTGCAAGAAAGGGGCAGTGCGTGCCGCAGGCGTAGCTTCATGGGGAAGGGGTGTGGCCACAAAATAATACCAATTCATACTACGATGCACAGTAATCTCCATTATTCAAATTACGCTGCACAGTAGCGCCACTACACCAGGTAGAGCCCCTTTTACACATTACGGCAGACAGTCCCCCTATTTACACATTACGGCAGACAGTCCCCCTTTTTACACATTATGGCAGACAGGGTCCCCCTTTTACACATTATGGCAGACAGCGTCCTCCTTTTTACACATTACAGCAGACAGCGTCCCCCCTTTTACACATTATGGCAGACAGCGTCCCCCTTTTTACACATTACGGCAGACAGCGTCCCCCTTTTTACACATTACGACAGACAGCATCCCCTTTTTACACATTACGGCACACAGAGTCCCCCTTTTTACATATTACGGCAGACAGCGTCCCCTTTTTTACACATTACGGCAGACAGCATCCCCTTTTTTACACATTACGACAGACAGCGTCCCCTTTTTACACATTATGGAAGACAGCGTCCCTATTATACACATTATGGCAGACAGCGTCCCCTTTTTACACATTATGGCAGACAGCGTCCCCTTTTTTACACATTACAGCAGACAGCGTCCCATTTTTACACATTATGGCAGACAGCGTCCCCTTTTTTACACATTATGGCAGACGGCATCCCCCTTTTTACACATTACGTTTTACACATTACGGCAGACAGCGTCCCCTTTTTACACATTACGGCAGACAGCATCCCCTTTTTACACATTACGGCAGACAGCGTCCCCTTTTTTACACTTTATGGCAGACAGTGTCCCTTTTTTACACATTACGGCAGACAGCGTCACCTTTTTTACACATTATGGCAGACAGCTTCCCCATTTTTACACATTACGGCAGACAGCGTCCCCTTTTTTACACATTACGGCAGACAGCGTCCCCCTTTTTACACATTACGGCAGACAGCATCCCCTTTTTTACACATTACGGCAGACAGCGTCCCATTTTTACACACTATGGCAGGCAGCGTCCCCTTTTTTACTAGTGATGAGCGGGTTCGGTTCCTCGGAATCCGAAACCCCCCAAACTTCACCCATTTTACATGGTTCAGAGGCAGACTCAGATCCTCCCGCCTTGCTCGGTTAACCCGAGCGCGCCCGAACGTCCTCATCCCGCTGTCGGATTCTCGCGAGATTCGTATTCTATATAAGGAGCCGTGCATCGCCGCCATTTTCACTCGTGCTTTGGAGATGATAACGAGAGGACATGTCTGCGTCCTCTCAGTTCTTTCTTTGTACAGTGTGCTGCAAATATCTGTGCTCTGTGTTCTGCAAATATCTGTGCTCGGTGTGCTGCAAATATCTGTGCTCAGTGTGCTGCAAATATCTACGTTCTCTGCCTGGAAAATGCTCCATATCTGTGCTGCATTGTAGGAGGACAGTGCAGAATTTTGCTGAACACCAGTTTATATAGCAGTGCGGTACCGTAGTCCAATGCTCTACCTACCTCTGTGTCGTCAAGTATACTATCCATCCAAACCTGTGGTGCATTTTAGTTGTGCGCAGTATATATAGTAGGAGGACAGTGTAGAATTTTGCTGACCACCAGTATATAATCTATAGCAGTACGGTACAGTAGTCCACTGCTCTACCTACCTCTGTGTCGTCAAGTATACTATCCATCCATACCTGTGGTGCATTTTAGTTGTGCACAGTATAGATAGTAGAAGGAGAGTGCAGAATTTTGCTGACCACCAGTATATAATATATAGCAGTACGGTACAGTAGTCCGCTGCTCTACCTCTGTGTCGTCAAGTATACTACAAAAGTTCAGTAAAATGACCCAAAAATCAAAATTAAAAGCGTCTGATGAGAAGCGTAAACTTGCCAATATGCCATTTACGACACGGAGTGGCAAGGAACGGCTGAGGCCCAGGCCAATGTTCATGGCTAGTGGTTCAGATTCACATGAGGATGGAAGCACTCATCCTCTCGCTAGAAAACTACAGTGCCACTTCTAGATGGGCTAGGTGTTTGTGTCGGCCACTTGGATCGCTTAGCTTTGTCACACAGCTACCTCATTGCACCTCTTTTGTTCTTTGCATCTTGTGCTGTTTGGAGACTACTTTTTAAATCTGCCTTCCTGTCTGACACTGCAGTGCCACTCCTAGATGGGCCAGGTGTTTGTGTCGGCCACTTGGGTCGCTTAGCTTAGCCATCCAGCGACCTTGGTGCACCTCTTTTTTTATTTGCATCATGTGCTGTTTGGGGACTATGTTTTTTTAAATCTGCCATCCTGTCTGACACTGCAGTGCCACTCCTAGATGGGCCAGGTGTTTGTGTCTGCCACTTGGGTCGCTTAGCTTAGCCACACAGCTACCTCATTGCACCTCTTTTTTTCTTTGCATCATGTGCTGTTTGGGGACTATTTTTTTTAAATCTGCCATCCTGTCTGACACTGCAGTGCCACTCCTAGATGGGCCAGGTGTTTGTGTTGGCCACTTGGGTCACTTAGCTTAGTCACACAGCTACCTCATTGCACCTCTTTTTTTCTTTGCATCATGTGCTGTTTGGGGATTATTTTTTAAATCTGCCATCCTGTCTGACACTGCAGTGCCACTCCTAGATGAGCCAGGTGTTTGTGTCGGCCACTTGGGTCGCTTAGCTTAGCCATCCAGCGACCTTGGTGCACCTCTTTTTTTATTTGCATCATGTGCTGTTTGGGGACTATTTTTTTTAAATCTGCCATCCTGTCTGACACTGCAGTGCCACTCCTAGATGGGCCAGGTGTTTGTGTCGGCCACTTGGGTCACTTAGCTTAGCCATCCAGCGACCTTGGTGCACCTCTTTATTTCTTTGCATCATGTGCTGTTTGGGGACTATTTTTTTTAAATCTGCCATCCTGTCTGACACTGCAGTGCCACTACTAGATGGGCCAGGTGTTTGTGTCTGCCACTTGGGTCGCTTAGCTTAGCCACACAGCTACCTCATTGCACCTCTTTTTTTCTTTTCATCATGTGCTGTTTGGGGACTATTTTTTTAAATCTGCTATCCTGTCTGACACTGCAGTGCCACTCCTAGATGGGCCAGGTGTTTGTGTCGGCCAGTTGGGTCGCTTAGCTTAGCCATCCAGCGACCTTGGTGCACCTCTTTTTTTATTTGCATCATGTGCTATTTGGGGACTATGTTTTTTTAAATCTGCCATCCTGTCTGACACTGCAGTGCCACTCCTAGATGGGCCAGGTGTTTGTGTCGGCCACTTGGGTCACTTAGCTTAGTCACACAGCTACCTCATTGCACCTCTTTTTTTCATTGCATCATGTGCTGTTTGGGGACTATTTTTTAAATCTGCCATCCTGTCTGATACTGCAGTGCCACTCCTAGATGGGCCAGGTGTTTGTGTCGGCCACTTGGGTTGCTTAGCTTAGCCATCCAGCGACCTTGGTGCACCTCTTTTTTTCTTTGCATCATGTGCTGTTTGGGGACTATTTTTTTTAAATCTGCCATCCTGTCTGACACTGCAGTGCCACTCCTAGATGGGCCAGGTGTTTGTGTCAGCTACTTGGGTCGCTTAGCTTAGTCACACAGCTACCTCATTGGACCTCTTTTTTTTCTTTGCATCATGTGCTGTTTGGGGACTATTTTTTAAATCTGCCATCCTGTCTGACACTGCAGTGCCACTCCTAGATGGGCCAGGTGTTTGTGTTGACCACTTGGGTCGCTTAGCTTAGCCATCCAGCGACCTCGGTGCAAATTTTAGGACTAAAAATAATATTGTGAGGTGTGAGGTGTTCAGAATAGACTGAAAATGAGTGGAAATTATGGTAATTGAGGTTAATAATACTATGGTATCAAAATGACCCCCAAATTCTTTGATTTAAGCTGTTTTTGAGGGGTTTTTGTAAAAAACCACCCAAATACAAAACACACCCGAATCCGACAAAAAAAAATTCAGGGAGGTTTTGCCAAAACGCGTCCGAATCAAAAACACTGCTGCGGAACCGAATCCAAAACCAAAACACAAAATCTGAAAATTTTCCGGTGCACATCATTTTTTTTTACACATTATGGCAGGCAGAGTCCCCCTTTTTACACATTACGGCAGACAGCGTCCCCTCTTTTACACATTATGGCAGACAGCGTCCCCTTTTTTACATATTATGGCAGACAGCGGAGGGGGGGGGGAGAGAGAGAGAGAGAGAGAGAGAGAATTACTGCAGTTTAAATCCAGTGATCCTGCCGTATAAGTCCAGTCAGTGCTGTAACTAAGCATTTTAGCGCTGTGTGCAAGACACGGCAATGGCGCCCCACCATTCAAGAAAGGGGCAGTGTGTGCCGCAGGCGCGCCTAAAATATATAGGGGCGTGGCTTCATGGGGAAGGGGCGTGGCCACAAAATGATACCAATTCATACTACGGTGCACAGTAGTCTCCATTATTCAAATTACGCTGCAGAAGTCCTGCCGTATAATTCCAGTGGTACTGGTGTATAAGTCCAGTGATCCTGCCGTATAATTACAGTGGTACTGGCGTATAAGTCCAGTCCAGTGATACTGCTGTATATGTCCAGTGGTACTGCCATATAATAATGGTGATCCTGCTGTATAAATCCAGTGATACTGCCGTATATATATACATATATATACCCTGTAGCAAAGTGGATTACTGAGGCCATAACAGCTATGCTGGTGTTAGACGTGCCTCCGGTATCCACCATTAGTGCAGTGGGACTGCAGTGCAAACCCTAGATGGGCCAGGTGTTTGTGCCGCATACTTGTGTCACTTAGCTTAGTCATACAGCAACCTCATTGCACCTCTTTTTCTTCTTTGCATCATGTGCTCTTTGGGGCCTAGTTTTTTTAAGTGCCATCCTGTCTGCAACTGCAGTGCCACTCCTAGATGGGCCAGGTGTTTGCGCTGCACACTTGTGTCGCTTAGCTTAGTCATAAAGCCACCTCAGTGTAACCTTTTGGCCTAAAAACAATATTGTGAGGTGTGAGGTGTTAAAAATAGACTGGAAGAGTGGAAATTAATGTTATTGGGGTTAATAATACCGTAGGATCAAAATTACCACCAAATTCTGTGATTTTAGCAGTTTTTGTGTTTGTTTGTTTTTCAAAAATCATCCAGATCCAAAACCAAAACCAAAACACAAAACACGAAAAGTGCCCGCCGCACATCTCTATCAGGGATACACTTATGAAAACAGGTGAACAGGTACAATTGATTTAAAAAAATTGTGGTACAATCCATAACAACTAATCTCAGTCTGCGATTTTCTTGAACAGTTTAGAACTTGTGTTTTACAAATGCATTCAGCAATGGGTAGTTAGGTTCTAGCTCAAAGGGCTCCAATGATTCTCAAGCACAGGGCTTCAAATCAATTTTAACATATTTTATTATATTGCTGTTGCATGCTCACAATGTATTGCTGTAATAAACAGAAATGGTGTAATGAGAAAATAGGATACTCCCCAAAATACAATGGTTCAATACCGAGCTGGAATTTTAACTCCTGTCTTCCTGTACCCTCACAATGTCATGTTTTTTTGATTTCTGTGTGTGGAAACAGGTTGTGTGCAGCGCGCACACGTCACAGGGAGCGCGCTGCACGACGTATGGGGGAGTGCCGCGAGTCATGGGGCGTGGACTCGTGGCACGCCCCGATTACCATGGCGACGGTTGCTGTGGGGGGGACGCGACGTGAGTTTGCGGGCGTGGGCTCGCGGCATGCCCCCATTTCCATGGAACCAGAGAGCCGGAGGCTGCGCTTCACGCGGCCCTCCTACCTCTCTGAGTGACCGATTCAGCTCACCGGCCCATCGCCCCTTCTGGCATGTGCCAGAAGAGCCAGATGGCCAGTCCGGCCATGCCTATGCATGATTAAAGAAATCCACAAAATATGACCTGTTGGGGGTACTGGAGGACGGTGTTGAGAATCACTGTCCTACAGCTATGTACCGTACACAGTGGTGCAAGAATATGGGTACGCTTGGGTACAGAGTACCCTTAAGAATGTGGCAGCGGGTACGCAGTACCACCTGCCACATACTTTGCCATTACCACAATTATAATGTGCCACAAAGCAATTAGACCATGGTGCTCGGAAGCATGACGGCTCCTCCCACTTGGTCAGGGTTACTGGGAGTGTGACAGTGGCTGTATTTTCCTGTTATACTGGAGGCATCACTATATATTTCTATTAGTGATGTGGACCGGAAATTTTTCGGGTTTTGTGTTTTGGTTTTGGATTCGGTTCCGCGGCCGTGTTTTGGATTCGGACGCGTTTTGGTAAAACCTCACTGAAAAATTTTTGTCGGATTCGGGTGTGTTTTGGATTCGGGTGTTTTTTTTTACAAAAAACCCTCAAAAACAGCTTAGATCATAGAATTTGGGGGTCATTTTGATCCCATAGTATTATTAACCTCAATAACCATAATTTCCACTCATTTTCAGTCTATTCTGAACACCTCACACCTCACAATATTATTTTTAGTCCTAAAATTTGCACCGAGGTCGCTGGATGGCTAAGCTAAGCGACCCAAGTGGCCGACACAAACACCTGGCCCATCTAGGAGTGGCACTGCAGTGTCAGGCAGGATGGCCCTTCCAAAAAACACTCCCCAAACAGCACATGATGCAAAGAAAAAAAGAGGTGCACCAAGGTCGCTGGATGGCTAAGCTAAGCGACACAAGTAGCCGACACAAACACCTGGCCCATCTGGGGGTGGCACTGCAGTGTCAGACAGGATGGCAGATTTAAAAAAGTAGTCCCCAAAAAGCACATGATGCAAAGAAAAAAAGAGGTGCAATGAGGTAGCTGTGTGACTAAGCTAAGCGACCCAAGTGGCCGACACAAATACCTGGCCCATCTAGGAGTGGCAATGCACTGTCCTACTACTATATATATACTGCGCACAACTTAAATGCACCACAGGTATGGATGGATAGTATACTTGACGACACAGAGGTAGGTAGAGCAGTGGCCTACTGTACAGTACTGCTATATATTATATACTGGTGGTCAGCAAACTGTGCAAAACTGAAATGCACCACAGGTATGGATGGATAGTATACTTGACGACACAGAGGTAGGTAGAGCAGTGGCCTTCTGTACCGTACTGCTATATATTATATACTGGTGGTCAGCAAAATTATGCACTGTACTCCTACTATATAAGTATATATACTACAATGCAGCACAGATATGGAGCGTTTTCAGGCAGAGAACGTATAATACTGGTGGTCACTGGTCAGCAAAACTCTGCACTGTACTCCTCCTATATAATACTGTTGGTCCCCAGTACCCACAATAAAGCAGTGTGAGCACAGATATTTGCAGCACACTGAGCACAGATATGGAGCGTTTTTCAGGCAGAGAACGTAGATATTTGCAGCACACTGAGCACAGATATTTGCAGCACACTTAGCACAGATATTTGCAGCACACTGAGCACAGATATTTGCAGCCCCTGAACATAGAAATTGAGAGGACGCCAGCCACGTCCTCTCACGATCATTTCCAATGCACGAGTGAAAAATGGCGGCGACGAGCGGCTCCTTATATAGAATCCGAATCTCGCGAGAATCCGACAGCGGGATGATGACGTTCGGGCGTGCTCGGGTTAACCGAGCAAGGCGGGAGGATCCGAGTCTGCCTCGGAACCGTGTAAAATGGGTGAAGTTCGGGGGGGTTCGGATTCCGAGGAACCGAACCCGCTCATCACTAATTTCTATTATACTGGAGGCATTACTATATATTTCTATTATACTGGAGGCATTACTAGATATTTCTATTATACTGGAGGTATCACTATATATTTCTATTATACTGGAGGTATCACTATATATTTCTATTATACTGGAGATAGTACTATATATTTCTATTATACTGGAGGTATCACTATATATTTCTATTATACTGGAGGTATCACTATATATTTCTATTATACTGGAGGCATTACTATATATTTCTATTATACTGGAGGTAGTACTATATATTTCTATTATACTGGAGGCATTACTATATATTTCTATTATACTGGAGACATTACTATATATTTCTATTATACTGGAGGTATCACTATATATTTCTATTATACTGGAGGCATTACTATATATTTCTATTATACTGGTGGCATTTCTATATATTTCTGTTATACTGGAGGTATCACTATATATTTCTATTATACTGGAGGTATCACTATATATTTCTATTATACTGGAGGCATTACTATATATTTCTATTATACTGGAGGCATCACTATATTTTCCTGTTATACTGGAGGCTTTACTATATATTTCTGTTATACTGGAGGCATTACTATATATATGTCTATTACACTGGAGGTATCACTATATATTTCTATCATACTGGAGGCATTACTATATATTTCTATTATACTGGAGGTATCACTTTATGTTTCTATTATACTGGAGGCATTACTATATATTTCTGTTATACTGGAGGCATTACTATATATTTCTATTATACTGGAGGCATTACTATATATTTCTATTATACTGGAGGCATTACTATATATACCTATTATACTGGAGGCATTACTACATATTTCTATTATACTGGAGGTATCACTATATATTTCTGTTATACTGGAGGTATCACTATATATTTCTATTATACTGGAGGCATTACTATATATTTCTATTATACTGGAGGCATCACTATATTTTCCTGTTATACTGGAGGCATTACTATATATTTCTGTTATACTGGAGGCATTACTATATATACCTATTATACTGGAGGCATTGCTATATATTTCTATTATAATGAAGGCATTACTATATATACCTATTATACTGGAGGCATTACTACATATTTCTATTATACTGGAGGTATCACTATATATTTCTATTATACTGGAGGTATCACTATATATTTCTATTATACTGGAGGCATTACTATATATTTCTATTATACTGGAGGCATCACTATATTTTCCTGTTATACTGGAGGCATTACTATATATTTCTGTTATACTGGAGGCATTACTATATATACCTATTATACTGGAGGCATTACTATATATTTCTATTATACTGGAGGCATTACTATATAAACCTATTATACTGGAGGCATTACTACATATTTCTATTATACTGGAGGTATCACTATATATTTCTATTATACTGGAGGTATCACTATATATTTCTATTATACTGGAGGCATTACTATATATTTCTATTATACTGGAGGCATTGCTATATATTTTTAGTCTTGCCTCCAGATTCCCCCCAAAAAAGGGGCTGTCGTGTGGCCACGCCGCTAGTGTCATGTAGCCACTCCCACTAGCAGCATGTGACCACGCCCCCTCACAACACATGACCACGCCCATTTTTCGGCACTCAGTACCACTAAGAAAATATTTCTACTTGCACCACTGACCGTACATGCACCGACAGCTTCAGTGGTAACCCCACCACCCTATATATTATCACATGTTCCTCATACATCTTAGATTGTAAGCTCACTTGTGCAGAGTTTCAGGTATGTAACTTGCTTGCATTGTGAATGTACAGAACTGTATAATACATCAGTATATTATAAATCAAAAACAATAAAATATAACAAGACTGCAGGATGAAAAAATGCTCTGGAGACAAACTCTATATAAAGAAATTGGGACTAAGTTTTATTATATATTTATTCTTCCGTCCATCCCTCCCTCCCAGAAAAAAACTCTTCACTCCCCCCCCCCCTCCCCTGACAACTAATACTCTTAATGAATGTAATTACCGGGAATCAGATGCATAACATTTTCTATTGCATTGACATCTAGTAGAGCGGGAGGCTGGGGTGGACGGTTTGCTAGGCATGAGAGAATATATGTCATTTTTTATTTCTTTCAGAGATAAAGGAGCACTGTTACCACAGTAGTTAGCATTGCTGACTCACAGTGCTGCACCCCTGGGTTTGTGCAAATATCTGTTTTACATCAGACCTAAAAGATGCATAATTACATATTAATATGAAGTCTCTCTGTAACTGTCAGAGAACATTACAATATTCACTTTGTCCGTCCGCCTGAGCTGCATCCACCGATGTAATTAGATGTCCTGAGTCATGTACGTTGCGCAGTGTAAACAGATATTTCATGTTTTACATGTCACTGCCTCTCAGCAGCGAGCTCCGGATTGCTATACGTCGCCCTGGGGCTTTGCAACTTTCAGTGGAAAGTAGATTGTTTTCCACCATAGGAAGCCTGTGCAATCTTAACATGACCGGTGGCGTTTATTTCCACTGAATAACAACAGATCTGTCAGGATTTTGCTAGAGAATTCCAATGACAAGTGAAGAATAAGATCATACAAAAATGAAGCATGATCAAACTTCGCCGCAGTTCTCCTGGTTTGCAGCCGGCTCTAGGCCGTAAGTGTTTCCATCATTCTTACTTTGGCTGCGGTGCCCAACAAGACAACAGGAGAATATATTACACATTTTGACTCATTTGCTTGCTATATAATCGAAGGACTCAGCTACTGAAATGGGTTTTCATTTGAAAGGCAATTCCGGGATCCAATTTTAATTCAGCTTTTTACATTTAAAAGGTCATTTCCCAAAGGCATTTAAAAAAGAAAGAAAGTTTCTCTATTGGAATTTATTCTATACTGTTGTCTAAGCGGAGGGTTTGTTTATGCTTCATGTAGTTCTGCCTGGATCGGAAACTAACAGGAGCAAGAAAAGTGCAACTCTGGAAGGCTTGAAGTTGTTGCAGAGATTTTGTCGACGCAGATGTCGCAGAGTTGCGATCGTCCGCTGTTGGACACATATGCACCCAGAGGGGATGCGGTCAATTTACCTACAGTCAAAAGCCCAACAGTCAAAATACCAACAACCATTGACCGACGGTCAAAATCCTGAAAAGGTCAAAATACCGACAGGAAAAAAAAGTCGATATGAGTTATTCATGATATTTTCATTGAAATCGACTTGTTCATACTTTACCATCCCAGTGGACCTGGAGGGGGAATATAACAGTGTGCTGAGCGCAAAGAGCCATGCGAGGAGACGCGGTACACTTATACGGTGTCAATGTCGACCTATGTCGACATACACACAAACAAAAACAATGAAAAACTTGTGTCGACTTTTTGACCTGTTGGTATTTGAAATGTCGGTACTTTGAAATTGTCGGTATTTTAAATGTCGGTATTTTTACCTTGTGGGGATTTTGACCATCTGCCAATTGTTGTCGGTATTTTGGCCGTCGGGATTAGATTGTGGGTATTTCATACTAAACCTACCCAGAGGGACTGATTTAGAGGCGGGTGCTTAGCAGGAGCGACTGCATTTTTTTCTGCAGCGCAACGGAGCCTTTATGTCTATAGAATTCGTAGAGACGCTCACGGCTATGGAGCTAATTCAGGGCTGTGCGTACAAAGTTGCATCATCGGAAGCGCATCAGTCGCATCATCAAACACTGCACCGGACATATGGTGGCACAACACACCCAGTGTAACGCAGATGCTTACGCAGACTGAAAACATTGGCCGCTTGCCACTCTCACCATAACGGCCCCCTCCTCTGTATCAGGAAAGGAATTACACAAATACAGCCTACATTATACGGTACTCTATGGGGGTCATTCCGACCCGATCGCTCGCTGCAGTTTGTCGCAGCGATCGGGTCGGAACTGCGCATACGCCGGAGCCACATTGCTCCGGCGCATGGCAGCCGTCATTGCCTAGCGATCGCCTCTGAGGCAGAGGCGGTCGCTGGGTGGGAGTGGGCTGGACGGCGGCGTTAAGCCGCCGTTTAGGGGGCACGGTCTGGCCAACGCAGGCGTGGCCGGACCATTGGGGAAGGAGGCGGTCCGCTGCGGGCCGGGGAGCGACGAGTAGCTCCCGGCCAGCACGCTAAAGCTGTGCTGGTCCGGAGCTACTCTTGAAGTGCAAAGGCATCACCGCTGTGCGATGCCTTTGCACTTCTACTGGGGGGGCCGGCACTGAGGCACTGACATGCGGGTCGGACTAGCCCTGTGCTGGGCGTCCCCCCCGCATGTCAGTGTGAATGATCGTAGCTGTGCTAAATTTAGCACAGCTACGATCAACTCAGAATGACCCCCTATATGCATTCAGTAGTATTTGCAACAGGCTCACATTAATTTTACAAGTCACTGACGGTGCTAGTGATAAATTACACAGGGGCATATTTATTAATTTTACTAAAAATTTTGAGTTTTGGGGGCATAGCTGCAAAATTCCTAATCCCCAGGATGTATGTAGGGGGCACGGCAGCAGATAATGGAGACATCTGCTGCGTTTCCCCCCTTTCCAATTATGATAGCAGCCACCATACAAACCTATGGAGGCTGCAATATTGTGATACAGTACCTGCAAAATTGTGAGATTAACCCAGTTGGCCCCTCTAGCTAACTTCGTCTTCAGATGGCATTAGCAATTGTAGCCCAGAGGGTGCACACCCCGGCATTTCTAGGTAGAGTGAACACGCATGGACCTTGGTGTGGGCGGCCCCTGAACCAAAAGGTAGAGTAAATACATTTGCGATAAACCCCTGTACCTGTGTGTGTTTTTAAGTACATCTGGGGGGGATCCGATCTGAAGATCGACACTGTCCAGGTCGACAATGTTTCGGCCGACCACTACAGGTCGACAGTCACTAGGTCGACAGGGTTGGAAGGTCGACAGGGTTTCTAGGTCGGCATGTGCTAGGTCGACAGGTCAAAAGGTCGACATGAGTTTTTCACATTTTTTTTTTTTTTTTTTTACTTTTTCAAACTTAACGATCCACGTGTACTACGACTGGAATGGTAATCTTGCCCGAAGCATGGCGAGGGGATAAGGTGCACTAATTCGGCTTCCCGGTCACTGTACGCAGAAAACGACACAAACCCCCCACAAAAACTCATGTCGACCTTTTGACCTGTCAACCTAGCACATGTCGACCTAGAAACCCTGTCGACCTTCCAACCCTGTCGACCTAGTGACTGTCAACCTATAGTGGTCGACCTAAACATTGTCGACCTAGACACTGTCGATTTGATGATCCACACCCATCCGGGGAACCTTAATTTCTTATTGAAGTGTTAAGCGGCAATAATACATTCAAGTCTAAAACCCAATAATTAATTAACAAACCCCCAAAGTCACATTTCTCTATTTGCACACGTTATAGGGGCTAATTCAGGTTGGATCATCTGAAGTAAGGAAGTAACACCTGAAATAAGGATACAGTATGTTCATGTGATATAAACAATTAGAAGTATACAGATCCTGATACATTTTTTTAGGAGCGTATCTCTTGCAGGTACTGTAGGAGGGGTGCAAGAATATGCATTTATGGCGATGACCTACAGTAGGTTAATATACAGGAGGTGGGGGTGGGCTAATTTAATCAGACGCCAATTCACCTACCAAGTACTATATGTCATTAGCGTGTCTATAATGAGTGCGGGGTGCGCGGTGTACACGGGGCCCTAGGTTCAGGGGGCCCACACTACACACCCTGCACCCATTTCTTCAACACTTCCCCCTTCGGAGACCTGCGTTGGTGGCAGCAGGGTGCAGGAATCACTGTGTTTTGCACATGTGCAGTAGGAAAATAACCAGAACAATGGCTGCTGCGCCATTGCCCCGGAGACTTGTGTATGCACACAGCTCTAAGGTCTACTAGTGACCCCAGTGCTCAGAGTCTAGTGCACTGCCGCTAGAGAGAAGGGGGCCAGAACACAGGCTACATATGGGCCCACTCCTCATTTACTATGCCCCTGATGTATGTATTTAAATCACTGTCATCACAGCTACATTGTATCACGCAGCAGCATAATACCCGCTATCAAGCTGCAGCATCCTACTCACTATCAAGCAGCAGCATCCCACTCACTATCAAGCTGCAGTATCCTACTCACTATCAAGCTGCAGCATCCTACTCACTATCAAGCTGCAGTATCCTACTCACTATCAAGCTGCAGCATCCTACTCGCTATCAAGCAGCAGTATCCTACTCACTATCAAGCTGCAGCATCCTACTCACTATCAAGCTGCAGTATCCTACTCACTATCAAGCTGCAGCATCCTACTCACTATCAAGCTGCAGCATCCTACTCACTATCAAGCTGCAGCATCCTACTCACTATCAAGCTGCAGCATACTACTCACTATCAAGCTGCAGCATACTACTCACTATCAAGCTGCAGCATACTACTCACTATCAAGCTGCAGCATCCTACTCACTACCAAGCAGCAGCATAACACTCACTACCAAGCAGCAGCATAACACTCACTATCAAGCTGCAGCAGCCTACTCACTATCAAGCTGCAGTATCCTACTCACTATCAAGCTGCAGTATCCTACTCACTATCAAGCTGCAGCATCCTACTCACTATCAAGCTGCAGCATCCTACTCACTATCAAGCTGCAGTATCCTACTCACTATCAAGCTGCAGTATCCTACTCACTACCAAGCTGCAGCAGCCTACTCTCTATAAAGCTGCAGCATCCTACCCACTATCAAGCTGCAGCATCCTACTCACTATCAAGCTGCAGCATCCCACTCACTATCAAGCTGCAGCATCCTACTCACTATCAAGCTGCAGCATCCTACTCACTATCAAGCTGCAGCATCCTACTCACTATCAAGCTGCAGTATCCTACTCACTATCAAGCTGCAGCATCCTACTCACTATCAAGCTGCAGTATCCTACTCACTATCAAGCTGCAGCAGCCTACTCTCTATAAAGCTGCAGCATCCTACTCACTATCAAGCTGCAGCATCCTACTCACTATCAAGCTGCAGCATCCCACTCACTATCAAGCTGCAGCATCCTACTCACTATCAAGCTGCAGCATCCTACTCACTATCAAGCTGCAGTATCCTACTCACTATCAAGCTGCAGCATCCTACTCACTATCAAGCTGCAGTATCCTACTCACTATCAAGCTGCAGCAGCCTACTCTCTATAAAGCTGCAGCAGCCTACTCACTATCAAGCTGCAGCAGCCTACTCACTATCAAGCTGCAGCAGCCTATTCACTATCAAGCTGCAGCTGCCTACTCTCTATCAAGCTGCAGCAGCCTACTCACTATCAAGCTGCAGCAGCCTACTCACTATCAAGCTGCAGCAGCCTACTCACCATCAAGATGCAGCAGCCTACTCACTATAAATCTGCAGCAGCCTACTCACTATTAAGCTGCAGCAGCATACTCACTATCAAGCTGCAGTATCCTACTCACTATCAAGCTGCTGCAGCCTACTCTCTATAAAGCTGCAGCAGCCTACTAACTATCAAGCTGCAGCAGCCTACTCACTATCAAGCTGCAGCAGCCTACTCACTATCAAGCTGCAGCAGCCTACTCTCTATCAAGCTGCAGCAGCCTACTCACTATCAAGCTGCAGCAGCCCACACACTATCAAGCTGCAGCAGCCTACTCACCATCAAGCTGCAGCAGCCTACTCACTATAAATCTGCAGCAGCCTACTCACTATTAAGCTGCAGCAGCATACTCACTATCAAGCTGCAGTATCCTACTCACTATCAAGCTGCAGCAGCCTACTCTCTATAAAGCTGCAGCAGCCTACTCAATATCAAGCTGCAGCAGCCTACTCACTATCAAGCTGCAGCAGCCTACTCACTATCAAGCTGCAGCATCCTACTCACTATCAAGCTGCAGCATCCTACTCACTATCAAGCTGCAGCATCCTACTCACTATCAAGCTGCAGTATCCTACTCACTATCAAGCTGCAGTATCCTACTCACTATCAAGCTGCAGCAGCCCACTCACTATCAAGCAGCAGCAACCCACTCACTACCAAGCTGCAGCAGCCTACTCTCTATAAAGCTGCAGCATCCTACTCACTATCAAGCTGCAGCATCCTACTCACTATCAAGCTGCAGCATCCCACTCACTATCAAGCTGCAGCATCCTACTCACTATCAAGCTGCAGCATCCTACTCACTATCAAGCTGCAGTATCCTACTCACTATCAAGCTGCAGCATCCTACTCACTATCAAGCTGCAGTATCCTACTCACTATCAAGCTGCAGCAGCCTACTCTCTATAAAGCTGCAGCATCCTACTCACTATCAAGCTGCAGCATCCTACTCACTATCAAGCTGCAGCATCCCACTCACTATCAAGCTGCAGCATCCTACTCACTATCAAGCTGCAGCATTC
This sequence comes from Pseudophryne corroboree, assembly GCF_028390025.1. Taxonomy (NCBI): domain Eukaryota; kingdom Metazoa; phylum Chordata; class Amphibia; order Anura; family Myobatrachidae; genus Pseudophryne; species Pseudophryne corroboree. Next base: position 34,536,301 of record NC_086444.1, on the reverse strand, counting down.
TACTCACTATCAAGCTGCAGTATATTACTCACTATCAAGCTGCAGCATCCTACTCACTATCAAGCTGCAGTATCCTACTCACTATCAAGCTGCAGCAGCCTACTCTCTATAAAGCTGCAGCAGCCTACTCACTATCAAGCTGCAGCAGCCTACTCACTATCAAGCTGCAGCAGCCTATTCACTATCAAGCTGCAGCTGCCTACTCTCTATCAAGCTGCAGCAGCCTACTCACTATCAAGCTGCAGCAGCCTACTCACTATCAAGCTGCAGCAGCCTACTCACCATCAAGATGCAGCAGCCTACTCACTATAAATCTGCAGCAGCCTACTCACTATTAAGCTGCAGCAGCATACTCACTATCAAGCTGCAGTATCCTACTCACTATCAAGCTGCTGCAGCCTACTCTCTATAAAGCTGCAGCAGCCTACTAACTATCAAGCTGCAGCAGCCTACTCACTATCAAGCTGCAGCAGCCTACTCACTATCAAGCTGCAGCAGCCTACTCTCTATCAAGCTGCAGCAGCCTACTCACTATCAAGCTGCAGCAGCCCACACACTATCAAGCTGCAGCAGCCTACTCACCATCAAGCTGCAGCAGCCTACTCACTATAAATCTGCAGCAGCCTACTCACTATTAAGCTGCAGCAGCATACTCACTATCAAGCTGCAGTATCCTGCTCACTATCAAGCTGCAGCAGCCTACTCTCTATAAAGCTGCAGCAGCCTACTCAATATCAAGCTGCAGCAGCCTACTCACTATCAAGCTGCAGCAGCCTACTCACTATCAAGCTGCAGCTGCCTACTCTCTATCAAGCTGCAGCAGCATACTCACTATCAAGCTGCAGGATCCCACTCACTATCAAGCTGCAGCAGCCTACTCACCATCAAGCTGCAGCAGCCTACTCTCTATAAATCTGCCTACTCACTATTAAGCTGCAGCAGCATACTCACTATTAAGCTGCAGCAGCATACTCACTATCAAGTTGCAGCAGCCTACTTACTACCAAACTGCAGCATCCAACTCGCTATCAAGCTGCAGCAGCCTACCCATTATCAAGCTGCAGCAGCCTGCCCGCTATTAAGCTGCAGCAGCCCACTCACTATCAAGCTGCAGCAGTCCACTCACTACCATGCTGAAGCATCCTGCTCACTATCAAGCTGCAGCATCCTACTCGCTATCAAGCTACAGCAGCCTACTCGCTATCAAGCTGCAGCATCCTACTCACTATCTAGCTGCAGTATCCTACTCGCTATCAAGCTGCAGCATCCTACTCGCTATCAAGCTGCAGCAGCCTACTAACTACCAAGCAGCAGAATCCTACTCACTATCAAGCTGCAGCATCCTACTCACTATAAAGCTGCAGCATCCTACTCGCTGTCAAGCTGCATCCTACTCACTATCAAGCTGCAGCAGCCTCCTCTCTATAAAGCTGCAGCAGCCTACTCTTTATCAAGCTGCAGTATCCTACTCACTATCAAGCTGCTGCAGCCTACTCTCTATAAAGCTGCAGCAGCCTACTAACTATCAAGCTGCAGCAGCCTACTCACTATCAAGCTGCAGCAGCCTACTCACTATCAAGCTGCAGCAGCCTACTCTCTATCAAGCTGCAGCAGCCTACTCACTATCAAGCTGCAGCAGCCCACACACTATCAAGCTGCAGCAGCCTACTCACCATCAAGCTGCAGCAGCCTACTCACTATAAATCTGCAGCAGCCTACTCACTATTAAGCTGCAGCAGCATACTCACTATCAAGCTGCAGTATCCTACTCACTATCAAGCTGCAGCAGCCTACTCTCTATAAAGCTGCAGCAGCCTACTCAATATCAAGCTGCAGCAGCCTACTCACTATCAAGCTGCAGCAGCCTACTCACTATCAAGCTGCAGCATCCTACTCACTATCAAGCTGCAGCATCCTACTCACTATCAAGCTGCAGCATCCTACTCACTATCAAGCTGCAGTATCCTACTCACTATCAAGCTGCAGTATCCTACTCACTATCAAGCTGCAGCAGCCCACTCACTATCAAGCAGCAGCAACCCACTCACTACCAAGCTGCAGCAGCCTACTCTCTATAAAGCTGCAGCATCCTACTCACTATCAAGCTGCAGCATCCTACTCACTATCAAGCTGCAGCATCCCACTCACTATCAAGCTGCAGCATCCTACTCACTATCAAGCTGCAGCATCCTACTCACTATCAAGCTGCAGTATCCTACTCACTATCAAGCTGCAGCATCCTACTCACTATCAAGCTGCAGTATCCTACTCACTATCAAGCTGCAGCAGCCTACTCTCTATAAAGCTGCAGCATCCTACTCACTATCAAGCTGCAGCATCCTACTCACTATCAAGCTGCAGCATCCCACTCACTATCAAGCTGCAGCATCCTACTCACTATCAAGCTGCAGCATCCTACTCACTATCAAGCTGCAGTATCCTACTCACTATCAAGCTGCAGCATCCTACTCACTATCAAGCTGCAGTATCCTACTCACTATCAAGCTGCAGCAGCCTACTCTCTATAAAGCTGCAGCAGCCTACTCACTATCAAGCTGCAGCAGCCTACTCACTATCAAGCTGCAGCAGCCTATTCACTATCAAGCTGCAGCTGCCTACTCTCTATCAAGCTGCAGCTGCCTACTCTCTATCAAGCTGCATCAGCCTACTCACTATCAAGCTGCAGCAGCCTACTCACTATCAAGCTGCAGCAGCCTACTCACCATCAAGATGCAGCAGCCTACTCACTATAAATCTGCAGCAGCCTACTCACTATTAAGCTGCAGCAGCATACTCACTATCAAGCTGCAGTATCCTACTCACTATCAAGCTGCTGCAGCCTACTCTCTATAAAGCTGCAGCAGCCTACTAACTATCAAGCTGCAGCAGCCTACTCACTATCAAGCTGCAGCAGCCTACTCACTATCAAGCTGCAGCAGCCTACTCTCTATCAAGCTGCAGCAGCCTACTCACTATCAAGCTGCAGCAGCCCACACACTATCAAGCTGCAGCAGCCTACTCACCATCAAGCTGCAGCAGCCTACTCACTATAAATCTGCAGCAGCCTACTCACTATTAAGCTGCAGCAGCATACTCACTATCAAGCTGCAGTATCCTACTCACTATCAAGCTGCAGCAGCCTACTCTCTATAAAGCTGCAGCAGCCTACTCAATATCAAGCTGCAGCAGCCTACTCACTATCAAGCTGCAGCAGCCTACTCACTATCAAGCTGCAGCTGCCTACTCTCTATCAAGCTGCAGCAGCATACTCACTATCAAGCTGCAGGATCCCACTCACTATCAAGCTGCAGCAGCCTACTCACCATCAAGCTGCAGCAGCCTACTCTCTATAAATCTGCCTACTCACTATTAAGCTGCAGCAGCATAATCACTATTAAGCTGCAGCAGCATACTCACTATCAAGTTGCAGCAGCCTACTTACTACCAAACTGCAGCATCCAACTCGCTATCAAGCTGCAGCAGCCTACCCATTATCAAGCTGCAGCAGCCTGCCCGCTACTAAGCTGCAGCAGCCCACTCACTATCAAGCTGCAGCAGTCCACTCACTACCATGCTGAAGCATCCTGCTCACTATCAAGCTGCAGCATCCTACTCGCTATCAAGCTACAGCAGCCTACTCGCTATCAAGCTGCAGCATCCTACTCACTATCTAGCTGCAGTATCCTACTCGCTATCAAGCTGCAGCATCCTACTCGCTATCAAGCTGCAGCAGCCTACTAACTACCAAGCTGCAGAATCCTACTCACTATCAAGCTGCAGCATCCTACTCACTATAAAGCTGCAGCATCCTACTCGCTGTCAAGCTGCATCCTACTCACTATCAAGCTGCAGCAGCCTCCTCTCTATAAAGCTGCAGCAGCCTACTCTTTATCAAGCTGCAGCAGCCTACTCACTATCAAGCTGCAGCTGCCTACTCTCTAGCAAGCTGCAGCAGCCTACTCACTATCAAGCTGCAGCAGCCTACTCACTATCAAGCTGCAGCAACCTACTCACTATCAAGCTGCAGCAGCTTATTCACTATCAAGCTGCAGCAGCCTACTCACCATCAAGCTGCAGCAGCCTACTCTCTATAAATCTGCAGCAGCCTACTCACTATTAAGCTGCAGCAGCCTACTCACTATCAAGCTGCAGCAGCATACTCTATATCAAGCTGAAGCAGAATTCTCTTTATCAAGCTGCAACAGCCTACTCACTATCAAGCTGCTGCAGCCTACTCACTAACAAGCTGCAGCAGTCTACTCACTATAAAGCTGCAGCAGCATACTCTATATCAAGCTGCAGCAGCATTCTCTTTATCAAGCTGCAGCAGACTACTCATTATCAAGCTGCAGCAGCCTACTCACTATCAAGCTGCGGCAGCCTACTCACATTTAATGTGACACTACTATTTGGACGGGTACTGAAAAGATTATTCCCATTTGATTCTTAATGGAGTAAACAGCAGATATGTAGGTGTTTAAAATGGGAGAGAGCTGAATAGGCACGAAAGCATATAAGGGTCTTTGATTTTTGTGATTGGTTAGTTTAGGCTATGTTGCTAGGCAGATAAAGGGTATTAGCCGGTTATTATTGCTTTAGGCTTGACCAATCAGTAAGTGGATGATAGGAGGGTTTTGGCAGCCTTTATACTGTGGGGAGTATTTTGAGTGAAAATAGTCCTCTTGTCGGGTTGGAAGCCCACCCACCCTCCCCAATTTTGTTAATTTTATTCACGTTCTACATTTCAATTACTCATTCGATCTGCAATTTTTCCATTTCAGCCTGCGGGAAGGCGCTACGGCCAGTGGTCACATGCAGCATAAGTGGTCTCTGTGGGGCACTTACCCCTGAGGGGGGACAATGGTCGTTCCCAGTAGGAGGTCCGTACCGTGCCAATAAGCGGTGGTGAGTCCTTCACAGCGCAGGTTATTCTTATATACAGTTGGGGCGTGTTCATCACCGCCATTACAGTTGGGGTGTGCCAGTCGCTGCCAAGTTGTATGATATATATGACTGGAGCTGGCTATTGTAGCGTCTTCCTTGCGATCCCTATGTTTAGGGTCATCCAATTAATAAATACAATGACCTTTTAAATCTAATGCAGTTGGCGTCCGTGTCGTTACTTGTAGTTGATTAGCTAGCTTAAAGCTTATTGTTAAGGTAAGAGCAATCACAATACATGATAGACGCCTTATACAGTAATTACATTTTAGATTAAAATGTGACTTTTGCATTTATTAATAGAAGCCCAGACTTTAATCCCTCTGGTGTATGTGACACTTCATCATTACGTTTTACTACAGACACTGACAGACTTAATTTCCTTTCTCCGCTATCTTTCAGTGTACAGCAAGTATTCCCACCTGTACACCTGACATACTGTACGGTACACCTGTTGTAACAAGGCCGTAGCTCCAGGAAGGATGGAACACTTACCCCTCTCCTCACTAGGGTGCTCCAAGTGCAAATGATGCTAAACATAATGTTATACCGTACTGGAATAGGGCTTCACTATAAGGAGATGAAGTTACATAAAAAGAGTATACAATATTTATGTATATATGAATGTAATGCAAAGTTTATGTGCCTAAAATGTATATGACATGTATTATCAATTGATTTTATTTAGTGATGCTTTGAACTGTAACGGGGAAGGCTGCTGTGTGCTGGCTGCAGAGCAGGGGCCGTAACTAGGTGTGTGCGGAGGGGGCACAGCATATAGCGCTGCAGGGTAATTCTCTCTCTGGCACAGGGTACCAAAAAGTGTAGTTACGACTCTGCTGCAGAGGATCTGGTGACAGGCAGTGCTGGTCCCTGTTATCAGCACATGGTGGCAGTTGGAAGGAGCGGGCATAAGCTATGGACCACAATAGGGGCATCCAGGGAGCAGCTGAATGGACATTTGGAGGTGCTGACTGAAGGAGGCTGAAAATCTGAGATCTTATCGGGAGGAGGAGGCACAGCTGCAAGGAGAGACAGAGGGGAGTGTGTGTGTTCCAGCAGCAGTGCCTGGAAGTATCCCGCAGCTGGTAGCCAGGGCAGTCGAGAGCCGGGATGGGCCCAGTTACTTTTCAAGTGGTGTGGCCTAATCACAGGAGGTGTGGTTATGTACCCTTAGAAAAAAATACTGAAAAAAATAGTATTTTGAACACCTCCATGGCCACACTGCAGCCCAGTACACAGTAGAGTGTGCTGGGCTGAGGAAAAGAGCTGCAGCTGCTGCTGCCAGGTAAGGGGGCCTGGGGCCCTACTGGATCCTCACTGGGCCCCTCTATCATACCTGGACCAGGGTAATTTGTACCCACCCCCCCCTCTCTTGGCACCACTGCAGGTAGTGTGTATCTGACAACAGGAGAGGGCGGTCTTCAGCGAAGGAGGCGGTTCTCCGGTTGCCTGTCAAGGAGTGAGCCTCCCTACATGGACAGAGACACTGCAAATACTGCAGCTACCGGAGCAGGTAAAGTGGACAGCGTAGTAAATACACTCATGCCACAGATTTCTGCCTCAGCAAAACTTAAACCTGTCACTAGCTGTACATCGTTATCCTTTACAAGTACATAGAATCAGCATCTTCTTCTCCGAAAGTGTTCCATTCATGCTGTGGTCAACATCCCGGCAGTCAGCATCCAGACAGAAGACCGAACGCAGGATCCCAACGGACAGAATCTACACAGTAGCTGAGCTAGGCACTAGGGATAGGGTTAGTATTAGGCTACAGGAGTAGGGGAGGTTAGGGTTAGGCTATGGGGGTTAGGGCAAGGCTTAAAATACTTACCAGTAAAAATTAGAGATGAGCGGGTTCGGTTTCTTTGAATCCGAACCCGCACGAACTTCACTTTTTTTTTCACGGGTCCGAGCGACTCGGATCTTCCCGCCTTGCTCGGTTAACCCGAGCGCGCCCGAACGTCATCATGACGCTGTCGGATTCTCGCGAGACTCGGATTCTATATAAGGAGCCGCGCGTCGCCGCCATTTTCACACGTGCATTGAGATTGATAGGGAGAGGACGTGGCTGGCGTCCTCTCCATTAGAATAGATTAGAAGAGAGAGAGAGAGAGAGAGATTGTGCAGACAGAGTTTACCACAGTGACCAGTGCAGTTGTTGTTAAGTTAACTTTTATTTAATATATCCGTTCTCTGCTATATCCGTTCTCTGCCTGAAAAAAACGATACACAGCAGTCACACAGTGTGACTCAGTCTGTGTGCACTCAGCTCAGCCCAGTGTGCTGCACATCAATGTATAAAAGCTTATAATAATTGTGGGGGAGACTGGGGAGCACTGCAGGTTGTTATAGCAGGAGCCAGGAGTACATAATATTATATTAATTTAAAATTAAACAGTGCACACTTTTGCTGCAGGAGTGCCACTGCCAGTGTGACTAGTGGTGACCAGTGCCTGACCACCAGTATAGTAGTATATTGTTGTATACTATCTCTTTATCAACCAGTCTATATTAGCAGCAGACACAGTACAGTGCGGTAGTTCACGGCTGTGGCTACCTCTGTGTCGGCAGTCGGCACTCGGCAGGCAGTCCGTCCATCCATAATTGTATAATTATATACCACCTAACCGTGGTATTTTTTTTTCTTTCTTTATACCGTCGTCATAGTCATACTAGTTGTTACGAGTATACTACTATCTCTTTATCAACCAGTGTACAGTGCGGTAGTTCACGGCTGTGGCTACCTCTGTGTCGGCAGTCGGCAGGCAGTCCGTCCATCCATAATTGTATTATTATAATATATACCACCTAACCGTGGTTTTTTTTTCATTCTTTATACCGTCATAGTGTCATACTAGTTGTTACGAGTATACTACTATCTCTTTATCAACCAGTGTACAGTGCGGTAGTTCACGGCTGTGGCTACCTCTGTGTCGGCAGTCGGCAGGCAGTCCGTCCATCCATAATTGTATTATAATATATACCACCTAACCGTGGTTTTTTTTTCATTCTTTATACCGTCATAGTGTCATACTAGTTGTTACGAGTATACTACTATCTCTTTATCAACCAGTGTACAGTGCGGTAGTTCACGGCTGTGGCTACCTCTGTGTCGGCAGTCGGCAGGCAGTCCGTCCATCCATAATTGTATTATAATATATACCACCTAACCGTGGTTTTTTTTTCATTCTTTATACCGTCATAGTCAGTCATACTAGTTGTTACGAGTATACTACTATCTCTTTATCAACCAGTGTACAGTGCGGTAGTTCACGGCTGTGGCTACCTCTGTGTCGGCAGTCGGCAGGCAGTCCGTCCATCCATAATTGTATTATAATATATACCACCTAACCGTGGTTTTTTTTTCATTCTTTATACCGTCATAGTGTCATACTAGTTGTTACGAGTATACTACTATCTCTTTATCAACCAGTGTACAGTGCGGTAGTTCACGGCTGTGGCTACCTCTGTGTCGGCAGTCGGCAGGCAGTCCGTCCATCCATAATTGTATTATAATATATACCACCTAACCGTGGTTTTTTTTTCATTCTTTATACCGTCATAGTGTCATACTAGTTGTTACGAGTATACTACTATCTCTTTATCAACCAGTGTACAGTGCGGTAGTTCACGGCTGTGGCTACCTCTGTGTCGGCAGTCGGCAGGCAGTCCGTCCATCCATAATTGTATTATAATATATACCACCTAACCGTGGTTTTTTTTTCATTCTTTATACCGTCATAGTCAGTCATACTAGTTGTTACGAGTATACTACTATCTCTTTATCAACCAGTGTACAGTGCGGTAGTTCACGGCTGTGGCTACCTCTGTGTCGGAACTCGGCAGGCAGTCCGTCCATCCATAATTGTATTACAATATATACCACCTAACCGTGGTTTTTTTTTCATTCTTTATACCGTCATAGTCAGTCATACTAGTTGTTACGAGTATACTACTATCTCTTTATCAACCAGTGTACAGTGCGGTAGTTCACGGCTGTGGCTACCTCTGTGTCGGAACTCGGCAGGCAGTCCGTCCATCCATAATTGTATTACAATATATACCACCTAACCGTGGTTTTTTTTTCATTCTTTATACCGTCATAGTCAGTCATACTAGTTGTTACGAGTATACTACTATCTCTTTATCAACCAGTGTACAGTGCGGTAGTTCACGGCTGTGGCTACCTCTGTGTCGGAACTCGGCAGGCAGTCCGTCCATCCATAATTGTATTATTATAATATATACCACCTAACCGTGGGTTTTTTTTCATTCTTTATACCGTCATAGTGTCATACTAGTTGTTACGAGTATACTACTATCTCTTTATCAACCAGTGTACAGTGCGGTAGTTCACGGCTGTGGCTACCTCTGTGTCGGCAGTCGGCAGGCAGTCCGTCCATCCATAATTGTATTATAATATATACCACCTAACCGTGGTTTTTTTTTCATTCTTTATACCGTCATAGTCAGTCATACTAGTTGTTACGAGTATACTACTATCTCTTTATCAACCAGTGTACAGTGCGGTAGTTCACGGCTGTGGCTACCTCTGTGTCGGCAGTCGGCAGGCAGTCCGTCCATCCATAATTGTATTATTATAATATATACCACCTAACCGTGGTTTTTTTTTCATTCTTTATACCGTCATAGTGTCATACTAGTTGTTACGAGTATACTACTATCTCTTTATCAACCAGTGTACAGTGCGGTAGTTCACGGCTGTGGCTACCTCTGTGTCGGCAGTCGGCAGGCAGTCCGTCCATCCATAATTGTATTACAATATATACCACCTAACCGTGGTTTTTTTATACCACCTAACCGTGGCAGTCCGTCCATAATTGTATACTAGTATCCAATCCATCCATCTCCATTGTTTACCTGAGGTGCCTTTTAGTTCTGCCTATAAAATATGGAGAACAAAAAAGTTGAGGTTCCAAAATTAGGGAAAGATCAAGATCCACTTCCACCTCGTGCTGAAGCTGCTGCCACTAGTCATGGCCGAGACGATGAAATGCCAGCAACGTCGTCTGCCAAGGCCGATGCCCAATGTCATAGTACAGAGCATGTCAAATCCAAAACACCAAATATCAGAAAAAAAAGGACTCCAAAACCTAAAATAAAATTGTCGGAGGAGAAGCGTAAACTTGCCAATATGCCATTTACCACACGGAGTGGCAAGGAACGGCTGAGGCCCTGGCCTATGTTCATGGCTAGTGGTTCAGCTTCACATGAGGATGGAAGCACTCAGCCTCTCGCTAGAAAACTGAAAAGACTCAAGCTGGCAAAAGCACCGCAAAGAACTGTGCGTTCTTTGAAATCCCAAATCCACAAGGAGAGTCCAATTGTGTCGTTTGCGATGCCTGACCTTCCCAACACTGGACGTGAAGAGCATGCGCCTTCCACTATTTGCATGCCCCCTGCAAGTGCTGGAAGGAGCACCCGCAGTCCAGTTCCTGATAGTCAGATTGAAGATGTCAGTGTTGAAGTACACCAGGATGAGGAGGATATGGGTGTTGCTGGCGCTGGGGAGGAAATTGACCAGAAGGATTCTGATGGTGAGGTGGTTTGTTTAAGTCAGGCACCCGGGGAGACACCTGTTGTCCGTGGGAGGAATATGGCCGTTGACATGCCAGGTGAAAATACCAAAAAAATCAGCTCTTCGGTGTGGAGGTATTTCACCAGAAATGCGGACAACAGGTGTCAAGCCGTGTGTTCCCTTTGTCAAGCTGTAATAAGTAGGGGTAAGGACGTTAACCACCTCGGAACATCCTCCCTTATACGTCACCTGCAGCGCATTCATAATAAGTCAGTGACAAGTTCAAAAACTTTGGGTGACAGCGGAAGCAGTCCACTGACCAGTAAATCCCTTCCTCTTGTAACCAAGCTCACGCAAACCACCCCACCAACTCCCTCAGTGTCAATTTCCTCCTTCCCCAGGAATGCCAATAGTCCTGCAGGCCATGTCACTGGCAAGTCTGACGAGTCCTCTCCTGCCTGGGATTCCTCCGATGCATCCTTGCGTGTAACGCCTACTGCTGCTGGCGCTGCTGTTGTTGCCGCTGGGAGTCGATGGTCATCCCAGAGGGGAAGTCGTAAGCCCACTTGTACTACTTCCAGTAAGCAATTGACTGTTCAACAGTCCTTTGCGAGGAAGATGAAATATCACAGCAGTCATCCTACTGCAAAGCGGATAACTGAGGCCTTGGCATCCTGGGTGGTGAGAAACGTGGTTCCGGTATCCATCATTACTGCAGAGCCAACTAGAGACTTGTTGGAGGTACTGTGTCCCCGGTACCAAATACCATCTAGGTTCCATTTCTCTAGGCAGGCGATACCGAAAATGTACACAGACCTCAGAAAAAGAGTCACCAGTGTCCTAAAAAATGCAGCTGTACCCAATGTCCACTTAACCACGGACATGTGGACAAGTGGAGCAGGGCAGGGTCAGGACTATATGACTGTGACAGCCCACTGGGTAGATGTATGGACTCCCGCCGCAAGAACAGCAGCGGCGGCACCAGTAGCAGCATCTCGCAAACGCCAACTCTTTCCTAGGCAGGCTACGCTTTGTATCACCGCTTTCCAGAATACGCACACAGCTGAAAACCTCTTACGGCAACTGAGGAAGATCATCGCGGAATGGCTTACCCCAATTGGACTCTCCTGTGGATTTGTGGCATCGGACAACGCCAGCAATATTGTGTGTGCATTAAATCTGGGCCAATTCCAGCACGTCCCATGTTTTGCACATACCTTGAATTTGGTGGTGCAGAATTTTTTAAAAAACGACAGGGGCGTGCAAGAGATGCTGTCGGTGGCCAGAAGAATTGCGGGACACTTTCGGCGTACAGGCACCACGTACAGAAAACTGGAGCACCACCAAAAACTACTGAACCTGCCCTGCCATCATCTGAAGCAAGAAGTGGTAACGAGGTGGAATTCAACCCTCTATATGCTTCAGAGGTTGGAGGAGCAGCAAAAGGCCATTCAAGCCTATACAATTGAGCACGATATAGTAGGTGGAATGCACCTGTCTCAAGTGCAGTGGAGAATGATTTCAACGTTGTGCAAGGTTCTGATGCCCTTTGAACTTGCCACACGTGAAGTCAGTTCAGACACTGCCAGCCTGAGTCAGGTCATTCCCCTCATCAGGCTTTTGCAGAAGAAGCTGGAGGCATTGAAGGAGGAGCTAACACGGAGCGATTCCGCTAGGCATGTGGGACTTGTGGATGCAGCCCTTAATTCGCTTAACAAGGATTCACGGGTGGTCAATCTGTTGAAATCAGAGCACTACATTTTGGCCACCGTGCTCGATCCTAGATTTAAAGCCTACCTTGGATCTCTCTTTCCGGCAGACACAGGTCTGCTGGGGTTGAAAGACCTGCTGGTGACAAAATTGTCAAGTCAAGCGGAACGCGACCTGTCAACATCTCCTCCTTCACATTCTCCCGCAACTGGGGGTGCGAGGAAAAGGCTCAGAATTCCGAGCCCACCCGCTGGCGGTGATGCAGGGCAGTCTGGAGCGACTGCTGATGCTGACATCTGGTCCGGACTGAAGGACCTGACAACGATTACGGACATGTCGTCTACTGTCACTGCATATGATTCTCTCAACATTGATAGAATGGTGGAGGATTATATGAGTGACCGCATCCAAGTAGGCACGTCACACAGTCCGTACTTATACTGGCAGGAAAAAGAGGCAATTTGGAGGCCCTTGCACAAACTGGCTTTATTCTACCTAAGTTGCCCTCCCACAAGTGTGTACTCCGAAAGAGTGTTTAGTGCCGCCGCTCACCTTGTCAGCAATCGGCGTACGAGGTTACATCCAGAAAATGTGGAGAAGATGATGTTCATTAAAATGAATTATAATCAATTCCTCCGCGGAGACATTGACCAGCAGCAATTGCCTCCACAAAGTACACAGGGAGCTGAGATGGTGGATTCCAGTGGGGACGAATTGATAATCTGTGAGGAGGGGGATGTACACGGTGATATATCGGAGGGTGAAGATGAGGTGGACATCTTGCCTCTGTAGAGCCAGTTTGTGCAAGGAGAGATTAATTGCTTCTTTTTTGGGGGGGGTCCAAACCAACCCGTCATATCAGTCACAGTCGTGTGGCAGACCCTGTCACTGAAATGATGGGTTGGTTAAAGTGTGCATGTCCTGTTTTGTTTATACAACATAAGGGTGGGTGGGAGGGCCCAAGGATAATTCCATCTTGCACCTCTTTTTTCTTTTCTTTTTCTTTGCATCATGTGCTGATTGGGGAGGGTTTTTTGGAAGGGACATCCTGCGTGACACTGCAGTGCCACTCCTAGATGGGCCCGGTGTTTGTGTCGGCCACTAGGGTCGCTAATCTTACTCACACAGCTACCTCATTGCGCCTCTTTTTTCTTTGCGTCATGTGCTGTTTGGGGAGGGTTTTTTGGAAGGGACATCCTGCGTGACACTGCAGTGCCACTCCTAGATGTGCCCGGTGTTTGTGTCGGCCACTAGGGTCGCTAATCTTACTCACACAGTCAGCTACCTCATTGCGCCTCTTTTTTTCTTTGCGTCATGTGCTGTTTGGGGAGGGTTTTTTGGAAGGGCCATCCTGCGTGACACTGCAGTGCCACTCCTAGATGGGCCCGGTGTTTGTGTCGGCCACTAGGGTCGCTAATGTTACTCACACAGCTACCTCATTGCGCCTCTTTTTTTCTTTGCGTCATGTGCTGTTTGGGGAGGGTTTTTTGGAAGGGACATCCTGCGTGACACTGCAGTGCCACTCCTAGATGGGCCCGGTGTTTGTGTCGGCCACTAGGGTCGCTTATCTTACTCACACAGCGACCTCGGTGCAAATTTTAGGACTAAAAATAATATTGTGAGGTGTGAGGTATTCAGAATAGACTGAAAATGAGTGTAAATTATGGTTTTTGAGGTTAATAATACTTTGGGATCAAAATGACCCCCAAATTCTATGATTTAAGCTGTTTTTTTAGTGTTTTTGGAAAAAAACACCCGAATCCAAAACACACCCGAATCCGACAAAAATAATTCGGTGAGGTTTTGCCAAAACGCGTTCGAACCCAAAACACGGCCGCGGAACCGAACCCAAAACCAAAACACAAAACCCGAAAAATTTCAGGCGCTCATCTCTAGTAAAAATAGGGGTACCAGTAGGCCTCAAGATCCTGTCCATCAGGATTCCGATGCCGGTCTTCTGACTGCCAAGATTTTGTATCCAACCCATTACAGTCCCGGATAGTTATTGATAGTTATTGAAGTGTGAGAGACTAATTTTGCTTATACTGCTCTCCCTTGCAGGAAATCCCCTGAAAAAGTAATTTGGGATTATAATTAGAGATGTGCGCCGGACCCAATGATTTGGACATGGATTCATCAGTGGGATTTGGAATTGGATTTACCAAACAGCCGTGACAGCCTTTGGATTTGGATTTGGAATTTTTTCAAAAATTGTCACAAAAACGCCCAAATCACATAATGTTTGCGGGTTTTTTTTGTCCCTAGACTATTATTAACCTCAATAACATTAACTTCCAGTCATTTGCAGACAATTTTGACCACCTTATAGCTCACTATGTAGGCGACAGAGCAGCGGCACAAACCGACGACAGTTTGTAGCATATCTACTGTATGGAACCCCGCCACACAGCAGTGGGATAAATGAATGGTGGTGAAAGATGGAATTGTCCTTGGGCCCTCCCACCCACCCTTATGTTGGATATTAAACTGGACATGCACAGTTTAACAAAACAATCTTTTCAGCGACAATTACTGCCACACTTGTGGCTGAAGTGATTGGTTTGTTTGGGAAAAAAAAAAAGCTACCAATTGCCTTAAAGCAACAGCTCTACAGTGTCTAGAAGATGTCATCACCACTGCCATCCTCATCAGGTGTAGTATGTTATGCCGGCGGTCGGGATCCCGACACAGATCCAACCGCCGGCATATCAAATACCACCCATCCTCATCCTCACTTTCATCAGTGTGTACATCCTCCTCATCATCATATAATATTAATTCCTCCCCGCTTGAATCCACCATTACAGATGTCTCTGTATTTTGATGTAATTGCTGGGACAGGTCTTCCGGGTGGAATTTCCAGTTCATTTTGATGAACATCATCTTTTCCACATTTTGAGGAAGTAGCCTCCTACACCGTTCACTCACAAGGTTCCCAGCTGTGCTGAAAACTCTCTCTGAGCACACACTGGAGGGTAGGCAGCTTAAGTAATACAAAGACAGTTTGTACAAGGGCCTCCATATTGACTGTTTTTTACTTCCAGTACACGAAGGGACTCTGTAACATGCCTACTTTTATGGTGTCATGAAAATAATCCTCCACCATTCTTTGGATGGTGACCGTATCAGATGGAGTTACGGTAGAGGTGTCACTAATACTGGGAAATTCATCTAGACCCGACCAGATGTCAAAATGTTGTTTGACTGATCTGCATCCCCACTGGGTCTTTTGGGAAAATTTAGTTTTTTCCTGGCTGTTTTGGAAGAAACTGAAGGAGGACAAATCACTTGAGCTGCCAACTTGCTTACCTGGAGCTCTTTGCATCTCTTAAGAACTCTGCCAGTTGTAAAGAAAGACACAGTATATGACTTGAACCTATGATCAAGCACGGTTGCCGAAATGTAGTGATCCAATTTCAAGATATTGGCAACCCTTGGATCCTGGCAATGCGAAAAAAGGACTTGATCTACAAGTCCGGCTTATTTTGCGGATTCGCCTTGTTTTATCTCCTTCAATTTATCCACTTGTTTTTCCAAAAGCTTAATTAGGGGAACCACCTGGCTCAAGCTAGCAGTATTGGAACTCTGACAATGCCTGATGGACACTCTGACTGACAGCCCCTGATGGACACTCTGACAGCCCCTGATGGACACTCTGACTGACAGCCCCTGATGGACACTCTAAATGACAGCCCCTGATGGACACTGACTGACAGCCCCTGATGGACACTCTGACTGACAGCCCCTGATGGACACTCTGACTGACCGTCCCTGATGGACACTCTGACTGTCAGCCTCTGATGGACACTCTGACTCACAGCCCCTGATGGACACTCTAAATGACAGCCCCTAATGGACACTGACTGACAGCCCCTGAAGGACACTCTGACTGAAAGCCCCTGATGGACACTCTGACTGAAAGCCCCTGATGGACACTCAGACTGACAATGCCTGATGGACACTCTGACTGACAGCCCCTGATGGACACTCTGACTGACAGCCCCTGATGGACACTCTGACTGTCCCTGATGGACACTGACTGACAGCCCCTGATGGACACTCTGACATCCCCTGATGGACACTCTGACTGACAGCCCCTGATGGACACTGACTGAAAGCCCCTGATGGACACTCTGACTAACAGCCCCTGATGGACACTCTAAATGACAGCCCCTTATGGACACTGACTGAAAGCTCCTGATGGACACTCTGACTGACAATCCCTGATGGACACTCTGACTGACAGCCCCTGATGGACACTGACTGAAAGCCCCTGATGGACACTCTGACTAACAGCCCCTGATAGACACTCTAAATGACAGCCCCTTATGGACACTGACTGAAAGCCCCTGATGGACAATCTGACTGACAATGCCTGATGGACACTCTGGCTGACAGCTCCTGATGGACACTCTGACTGACAGCCCCTAATGGACACTCTGACTGACAGTCCCTGATGGATACTCTGACTGACAGCCACTGATGGACACTCTGACAGCCTCTGATGGGCACTCTGACTGACAGCCCCTGATGGGCACTCTGACTGACAGCCCCTGATGGACACTCTGACTGACAGCCCATGATGGACAATCTAAATGACATCCCCTGATGGACACTCTAAATGACAGCCCCTGATGGACACTCTGACAGCCTCTGATGGGCACTCTGACTGACAGCCCCTGATGGACAATCTAAATGACAGCCCCTGATGGACACTCTGACTGACAGCCCCTGATGGACACTCTGACTGACAGCCCCTGATGGACACTCTAAATGACAGCCCCTGATGGACACTTTAAATGACATCCCCTGATGGACAATCTGACTGTCAGCCACTGATGGACACTCTAAATGACAGCCCCTGATGGACACTCTGACTGACATCCCCTGATGGACACTCTGACTCACAGCCCTTGATGGACACTCTGACTGACAGCCCCTGATGGACATTATAAATGACAGCCCCTAATGGACCCTGACTGAAAGCCCCTGATGGACACTCTGACAGCCCCTGATGGACACTCTGACTGTCATCCCCTGATGGACACTCTAAATGACAGCCCCTGATGGACACTCTAATGACAGCCCCTGATGCACACTCTGACTGACAGCCCCTGATGGACACTCTGACTGACAGCCCCTGATGGACACTCTGACTGACAGTCCCTGATGGACACTCTAACAGCCCCTGATGGACACTCTGACCGCCTCTGATGGGCACTCTGACTGACAGCCCCTGATGGACACTCTGACTGACAGCCCCTGATGGACACTCTGACAGCCTCTGATGGACACTCTGACTGACAGCCCGTGATGAACTCTCTGACTGACAGTCCCTGATGGACACTCTGACTGACAGCCCCTAATGGAGACTCTAATGACAGCCCCTGATGGACAATCTGAACCGCTCATCTCTAGAAATAATATTACTAATATCCCTAATACCGCAAACAGAGCAGAGCACAATTTTGTTCTAGACTTTGTAGGGTGGAGGCGCTGCATGTTTTCTGGTGAGTGCACAGAGCCTGTTTAGTTCTGCAGAGCATCTTCATTTTATACCCCCTGAGAGGCTGCAGTTTATCACACTTCACTTTCAGTGTGACACCTCTTACTTAGCTGATGCATGTTTCAAAGGGTGGTCTTCAGGTTGCCGACTGTTGGGATCCCGGCGCACAGTATACCGGCGCCGGAATCCCGACAGCCGGCATACCGACAGATTTTCTCCCTCGTGGGGGTCCACGACCCCCCTGGAGGGAGAATAAATAGCGTGGTGCACGCAGCGGGCCACCGTGCCCACAGCGAGCCAGCAAGGGGCTCATTTGCGCTCGCCACGCTGTCGGTATGCCGGCGGTCGGGCTCCCGGCGCCGGTATGCTGGTTGCCGAGAGCCCGGCCGCCGGCTCCCGGCAACCAGCACAATTATTTACACAATTATTTACACTTTAAAATCTTTGTAAAAAAAGAAAATCTGTGATACAAAAAACAGCGACAGTCTTGAAGATCCGTCAGTTTTACGGTGATAGAACATATAGGAAAAAGAAGCCAGGGGTTCACAATATCACAATAATTGATATGGTTTTCCACGTGTGATAATCGGAAATACTTGTTAAGACTGAGTGGATTCTTTTGAGTCAAACAACATGTGTTGAAACCCTCATATAAGAAACTTTTTTTTAAAAATTTGGTGCTATTCAATAATA
Source organism: Pseudophryne corroboree (assembly GCF_028390025.1). NCBI lineage: Eukaryota > Metazoa > Chordata > Amphibia > Anura > Myobatrachidae > Pseudophryne > Pseudophryne corroboree. Next base: position 34,517,909 of record NC_086444.1, on the reverse strand, counting down.
AGGCATCGCTGCTGGCTAATAGTAACATGATAGCCACTCACGCAGCAAAGTACCAATGTTCCGTACTATTCACATGCACCGTACCTGACGTCGGTTGCGCTACGGCATCAGACACTGACAGTCTGATGCCGTTTGGGGGTGACGCAAGCCTCTGTTTCTCCAAACGGAGGCATGTCGCCGCTGTTGCAGGGGAGAGACAAGAACAGGATCTCCGTCAGAGGATGGAGATTTACTGGCCTCTAGGCAGGACTTGCCTCAGCCGGCTTGGGTCACAAGCAGCCGGCCGATGATCTGGTGCTGCATCCTTGGACACATTCTGGATCAGTAAAGCATGCAGGAGGTGTGACGCCCCCTTCTGTATTACCATATTAGAGCTATCGCTGACGCTTCTATGTAAGTAGCAGCGATAGTCCCTCCAGCCACATCTGAATAATGGGCGTGGCGCCTGCCAACCTGCAGAGGTGCAGTCTCGTTCCTACAGTATCAGTCAGTGCTCTGATTGCACCTCCCGGAATGGGTTTGTTGGGTCAACTCTATTTAGGTCGACACTCTTTAGGTCGACCACTATTGGTCGACAGGCAGAAGGTCGACACATGGAAAAGGACAAATGTCTGCATGGTTGACAGGTCGACATGGAAAAGGTCATCATGAGGTTATTTTTGTGTGTGTGTGTCGTTTTCTTTGTAATGTGACCGGGAACTCTAATCAATGCACTGTGTCCCCTCACTGCCTTCACTCGCCATGCTTCAGGAAGGTTACTATTCCCAATCGTAGTCCACGTGGATCATAAAGTATGAAAAAGTAAAAAAAATGAATTTTCATAAAAAAAATATATCGACCTTTTCATGTGTCGACCTAATGCTCAGGTCGACCTTTGCAGGTGTCAACTTAATGCATGTTGAACAATAGTAGTCGACCAATTGAGTGTCGACCTAAGTAAGGACGACCTAAGGACCATGGTGGTCATTCCGAGTTGTTCGCCCAGCCACGCCTGCGTTTTTCCTGGCACGCCTGCGTTTTTTCAAACACTCCCTGAAATTGGGCAATTGGCACCCAGAAACGCCCTCTTCCTGTCAATCACTCTGCGGCCAGCAGTGCGACTGAAAAGCATCGCTAGACCCTATGTAAAACTACATCATTCGTTGTAATAGTACGAAGCGCTTGAGCATTGCACCACATGCGCAGAAGTGCCGTTTTTTGCCTGATCGCTGCACAGCGAACGAAAGCAGCTAGCGATCAACTCGGAATGGTTCCGGTATGAAAGATAGATAGTGTCTACTTAGACAGTCAATAGATAGACACCATATGTTAGACAGACATTAGGTCGACAGGGTCAAAAGGTCGACAGGGTCAAAATGTCGACATGGAAAAGGTCGACAGGTCAAAATGTCGGCAGGTCAAAGGTTGACATGAAAATGGTCGCCATGAAAATGGTCAACATGAAAAAGGTAGACACCATGGCCCTCATTCCGAGTTGTTCGCTCGCAAGCGGATTTTAGCAGATTTGCTCATGCTAAGCCGCCGCCTACTGGGAGTGAATCTTAGCATCTTAAAATTGCGAACGATGTATTCGCAATATTGCGATTACACACCTCGTAGCAGTTTCTGAGTAGCTTCAGACTTACTCGGCATCTGCGATCAGTTCAGTGCTTGTCGTTCCTGGTTTGACGTCACAAACACACCCAGCGTTCGCCCAGACACTCCTCCGTTTCTCCGGCCACTCCTGCGTTTTTTCCGGAAACTGTAGCGTTTTTTCCCACACGCCCATAAAACGGCCTGTTTCCGCCCAGTAACACCCATTTCCTGTCAATCACATTACGATCTCCAGAACGATGAAAAAGCCGTGAGTAAAATTCCTAACTGCATAGCAAATTTACTTGGCGCAGTCGCAGTGCGAACATTGCGCATGCGCATTAAGCGGAAAATCGCTGCGATGCGAAGATTTTTACCGAGCGAACAACTCGGAATGAGGGCCCATGTTTTTTGCATTTTTGTGGTTTGTGTGGATAGTTTTGTCATCTGGGACCCCCAATTGTAGAAAGGCATACCCTCGCTCGGCTCGCTTCGCTCGCCATGCTTCGGGACTCGGTGGCTCACTGCGCTCGCCACAAGGTTTATAACCAACTCTATGCCGACATGGATAAAGTATGAAATAATCCAAAAACATGTTACATTAAAAAAAAACATTTGTCTATCTTTTTATGTCGACCATTTTCATGTCGACCTTTTGACCCTGTCGACCTTTTGACCCTGTCGACCTAATGTCTGTCTAATATATGGTGTCTATCTATTGACTGTCTTACTAGACACTGTCTATCTATCAAACAGATAGGACTCGGAATGACCCCCCCCCGTAACCTCACCTCCCACCTCTTGCTGCATTGTGCCTCAAGTACTGTAGGAATACCAGGGAGGTGGCTGTGTCGGCTGTAGTATGAGTGGCCGGTATCCCGACTGCCGGCATACTGACAGCTGGGCGAGCACTAATGAGCCCCTTGCAGGCTCACTACACTCGCCACGCTATTTATTCTCCCTCCAGGGGGGTCGTGGACACCCAAGAGGGAGAATATGTGTCGGCATGCCGGCGTTCAGGATCCCAGCCGGCAGCATACTGAAGACCACCCGCTGTGTCAGTGCAGGCTATTCTTCATGTCTCCATCACTTTCCGCCTCTGCCAGACTAAGTAGCTGTACACAAGTCAGCCGTGCTCTTTATTCCTTCATTTCCAGCTTCAGACTGATTTACAGCTGGCGCTGCCTTCAGCAGTAGTGAGTTCACATGAAAGCTAATTAGTAACCGTGCGTGAAGCGCTGCCCAATATCCGTTACCCCACAGTTCCGGCTGGCTACATTGTACAGCAACACATTCTGTTTTCAGATTGTATTAAATAGAAATGGCTTCTTCATTAGACGTTGAAGCTGTTTTTATCTGAATTAAACATTTCCCGAGATATTTAAGGGCTGATTCTGTGGTGGGCGTAAAGCAAATAAGAGCACATACAGTAACTTTATACCTGGACTAGCCATGCTGCAATACAAGGGGTGCAATCAGGGACGTCGACAGAACTGTGCGGGCCCCATAGCAGCATTTTAAAGAAGACCCTCCCCAATGCTTCCAGAGAGCGGGGTCGGAATGGCCCACAGGGGTAGAGGGGAAACCACCGGTAGGCCCCACTGCCTGAGTGCCCACTCCTTCCTCTCGGGATCAGGTTCCAGACTGTACACTTCTATTATACATGGTAGATATGTTGCATTACACTGCAATAAATTATTGTGTATTTGAAGCCTCTGTGGAGGCTGGCCACACCCCCTTTCTAGGCTAGCCACACCCCTAAGTCTGGGCCCCTATCACTGCATTCCCCCGTGGGCCCTTCATGACCCAGTCCGACACTGCCAGAGAGACACCTTTCTCCACAGTGGTTGTACACAGTGCATTAATACGAAGGTGCTGCAGCATTCAAGATGCATGGTACCGGAAAGTAAACATAGTGGAATAGTGATGCACATTTCTTGGGCGGTGACTGGGAAGTGGCTAGAAATGAATGCACCAATGAGCCTTTCAGTGGGCGTGTTATGGAAGTGTGGAGGGCGTGTCAATGCAGGCAGTTACATACACAGGCATAAGTGGCCATAGGAAGGTGGGGAAACATCCTGCCTTAGGGCTGATGCAAGTTTCCATGGTGTGACAGATTGTGGCGTATAAGGACACAGCAATCGGCATTACTGCTTGCTGAAAGCGGGCGTATCAGTCCTTGCGCATTCAGACACGCGGATGAAGACAAGGGACGGAGCTTGAACAGGTATTTGCATAAAGTTGCAGATAGGCGACCCCCAATAGATGCTGCTGCCTGCGCTTCTGCGTCAGACTCTAAATCAGGCCCTTAGAGGCAAAACCAGTTTTAGAACCTGTGGCTAAGGGGCCCATTTACCAACAAGTGATAACACTCTGTGAATAATAAAACTCGTTGCATATGATAAATGGTGATCCAGCCAATCAGCTCCTAACTGTCAGGTTTTCGGCTGGTAGCAGGTCTCTAGGTCGATCAAACTTAGGTCGACACTGTCTAGGTCAGCCACTATTGGTCGACAGTAAGTAGGTCGTCATGGTTTCTCAGTCGAAATGGCCTCTAGGTCGACATGTTGTAGGTCGACATGACAAAAGGTCGACATGAGTTTTTCACTTTTTTTTCTTCATTTTTTGGACTTTTTCATACTTTACGATCTACATGGACTACAATTGGGAATGGTAACCTGTGCCGGTCACTGTACGGAGAAAACGACACCAAAAAAAAGTGCAAAAACTCACGATGACCTTCTGTCTTGTCGACCTAGTAAATGTCGACCTAGAGTCCCTGTCGACCTAGAAACCATGTCGACCTACTTACTGTCGACCAATAGTGGTCGACCTAGACACTGTCGACATAAGTGTGGTCGACCTTGCATGCCACACCCGTTCAGCTCCTGATTATCATGTGTTTGAAAAATGACAGTTGGAAGCAGATTGTCTGGAGCTCCAGTTATCATATGCAATGAGTTTTCTCACTCACAACGAGTCTTATCACTCATTGATAAATAGGCCCCTACATTTTTCCCATTGTGTTATCTGGCTCCCCAGTTATCTATCCCTGCTGGAAGTGGAGATTCTAGGGGGTAAATTTACTAAGATGGGAGTTCTATTTAAGATGAGATAGCAACCAATCAGGTCTCAGGTATTATCTTCTAGAAGGTGCTAGATAAATGAGAAGTAAAAGCTGATTGGTTGCTATGGGCAACATCCCATCTTAAATAGAACTCCCATTTTAGTAAATTTACCCCTAGGTCTTATGAGAATAGAGATGGGCCCAGTCATCCTGCTGCCTGACATGACATACAGATGGGTCCACAGTTATCTTGACTAATTCTCTGCGCCTAGGCACAACATGATTTATCAGCATAAGCCCTTCATCTATTGTTCTCAGCTGCAATACAATACAGAGATCAATACATCAGGGGATTAAGTCATTACAGCAGGGGATTAAGTTTGATTGGCCAGTCTCAGTTAATCCTATAAAACGTCAAGATAAACATGGACCCACCTGTACAGTATGAAATATCAGACCTACTGTACTATTAACATGTCTATATCAGTTCTTAGCACTTTACATCGTAAAACCTGCTGAGACGGCCGCCTCACATTGCCACACTACTAGATCATGAGTTCATCAGGGGAAGAGACCACTGGCAGCGGTAAGATTAATGCAGATACAGGTGGAGCATGCTTTATTGAAGCAGTTCGCTGATTTGACTCATTTTTAAAGACCGAGCGCGCCCTGCGCATTTTGCATTTAAATGAAGAGATTAGCTGTGACATGCACTGATATACACGCAGTGGTGCTTTTCCATCTGTGTGTGGGTACAAATTAAGTAGTTTATAATAATTAAAATGACTTTTCCACTAATAAAAAAATGTATCTTTTATAAATGCATGACAGGCAATAATTGTTTGATTTATGTGTACATTTATTTTCAGTTTTCTATTTTAATTTCATTTAAAAAAAAAACTTAAGTCTGTTCTTTCTTATATTTAAAAAAAAAACCTGTGTTTATTATGATGTGATATACTGCAACGATGTCTGCTGGAAATGTAACTAATATCTCTGTATCCTCCGCTGTCATCTCATATTGAGAAATGGGCTATTAATACCGCATTCAGATGTACCTGATCTTCAAACAACTTTGGCTAATGGGCTATTTTGGCAGCTAGGGAGATTGCGGTGCATCTCATCAAGAAAATGATGCCTGGACGTGTGAACGACGCATAAAGTTTTACAGTTTGAATGTAAATGAGATCATCATTGCGTTGGCAACAATTTGTGTGTGTCGGTAACAAACAAAAATAATAATTCAATCTCCTATGGTTTTCTGATCATGGAAATATATACAACCAGCGTCCGCAGTGTTTTCATTATTTTGCTAAAAGCTTGTAAATTCCGATATGCCGAGAAATAATGTTTTACATTTTAGAGAAAAAAATAACATAAAATCTGAATAATGCAGAATAATTTCATCTCTCACGGGGGAAAAGGTGCCTGCAAAACAAATAATTTATGCATTGTATTTCTTTATTAAGAAATACATTTGCATATTCATAAAATGGTAATCTCCTATGATAAAAAAAAAAATTACATAGTAATAAAAAATTTCTGCCAAAATATTCCTGCAAATAATGTCGCCTCTGGGAGCAGCGTCCTGTCATTATCTACAGTACGGCTGATGTTTCATCCTACAGCCGTGGAACAAGCGGGATCAAAGTCACCATATGTTAGTAACTCAGATATGCTTAGAGAGAAGGATTCTCAGGAGAATAGATTATTCGTATACATTGCAACTTGCTAGTTGCTGTTCCAATGTGGCCACGCACAAGCTGCTATCACGTTATATAATGGGTCAATAACAGACAGCACAGATGGTGTAATGGTTAGCATTGCTACCTCACAGCACTGAGGTCATGGGTTCAGTTACCACCATGGCCCTAACTGTGTGGAGTTTTTATGTTCTCGCCGTGTTTGTGTGAGGTTACTCCAGTTTCCTCCCACAATCCAAAAATATACTGGTAGGTTAAATGGCTTATAACAAATTAACGTTAGCGTGAATATGTGTGTGTGTGTGTGTGTACATGTGGTAGAGAACATACTGTAGATTGTAAGCTCCACTGGGGCAGGGACTGATGTGAATGGCAAAATATTCTCTGTAGAGTGCTGCGTAATACAGTATGTGTGCGCTATATAGATAACTATTAAATAACAATAATTGTAATTGCCTCTGGATTGCCAATGCTTTAGCAATGTAACCAAGAGATTTAAAATAGCAATATTTTTAAAGGTAGTTTTGACTTTAAAAAAAAAAAAAAAAACTTTTTTTTAATCTACTAAGTCATCAAAACATCTGCAGTTTCGGAATCATGGAAACTGTTACACTCGGTTCAATGTGTTTAGTGTATGCCAGTGGTTCCCAAACTTTTTTGAATCACGGCGTCCTAGAGTATCAGAATTATTTTCACGGCGCACCTAGGCCAAAAGTTTCTTATTAAGAAATTTCGAGAAAATGTTTTTTAATTATGTGTAAATTATGTTCTATATGTCATCCTTATTTTCAATTATGTGGTGAGGGACAAGATTTGTTTCTGTTTGTCGTCCACATATTTTATGATTGGCAGCCACAAGCACTAGTTTTGCCTATTACATTGACAATTAATAGTTTGAATTGGTCCTGGACCACCAACTTGAGGCACACTACAATGGTCCCGCTGCACACTAGGGGCTACAGCACACAGTTTGAGAACTGCTGGTATATGCCCATAAGTGTCTGCTGTCTGTGTATTAGATACCATTGTGTTTTAGAATTTTGAGCTGGGTGTTTTTTCCTCTGTTCCTAAATCTTGTGTATTGACCATACTCCACCAGCCACTGACCACTGCCTCTGTTGTGGACCTTGGTTTTGCTTTCTTCTCCATTAATGCTAATTGGAGAGAAGATACCTAGATGGACTGCTGCTCTCCTCTGTATTGACCTTTGCCCTACCTGCTACCTTCAAATCCAGAACCTGGTATAGAAGAATGTTCCTCAGTTGGGGCATCGGCTAGTCTCCTGACCAGAAAAAGCCTTGCCCTCACCTAGGACTTTGTCTATACAGTGGAGCGGCCATCTTGCTAAGAACTGCCCTAAGAAATGGGAAATCTTTAGTCACTAGATGTGCCAGAATCTCTCGCAGAGGAGCAGACACCTTGTCCTAAAGATGTTTTCACAGTAAGTTACTTTGGAGTTCTACCCAGCTAAATTCTGCCTCTGTTTATTGTGATATTGTGGTTATTTCCACCATTCTTTTCATGTAGTACAGAGCCGAATTAAGACCCTAGGTCAGTGGTTTCCAAACTTTTTTGAATCACGGCGCCCTAGAATATCAGAATTTTTTTCACGGCACCCCTAGGCCAAAAATTTCTTATTGAGAAATTTAGAAAGAAATATTACATTAAGTAGATCTGTTTAGATCTCGTTTGACTTGGGGTCAGTTGTGTGGTGAGGGACAAGATTTGCTTCTGTTTGGCCACATATTTTATGACTGGCAGCCACCAGCACTGGTTTTGCCTATTATATTGTGATGTGCACCGGAAATTTTTCGGGTTTTGTGTTTTGGTTTTGGATTCGGTTCCGCGTCCGTGTTTTGGATTCGGACGCGTTTTGGCAAAACCTCACCGAAAATTTTTTGTCGGATTCGGGTGTGTTTTGGATTCGGGTGTTTTTTTCAAAAAACCCTAAAAAACAGCTTAAATCATAGAATTCGGGGGTCATTTTGATCCCATAGTATTATTAACCTCAATTACCATAATTTCCACTCATTTCCAGTCTATTCTGAACACCTCACACCTCACAATATTATTTTTAGTCCTCCAATTTGCACCAAGGTCGCTGGATGACTAAGCTAAGCGACACAAGTGGCCGACACAAACATCTGGCCCATCTAGGAGTGGCACTGCAGTGTCAGACAGGATGGCCGATTTAAAAAATAGTCCCCAAACAGCACATGATGCAAAGAAAAAAAGAGGCGCACCAAGGTGGCTGTGTGACTAAGCTAAGCGACACAAGTGTCCGACACAAACACCTGGCCCATCTAGGAGTGGCACTGCAGTGTCAATCAAGACAGGATGGCACTTCCAAAAAATTGTCCCCAAACAGCACATGATGCAAAGAAAAAAAGAGGCGCACCAAGGTGGCTGTGTGACTAAGCTAAGCGACACAAGGGGCCGACACAAACACCTGGCCCATCTAGGAGTGGCACTGCAGTGTCAGGCAGGATCGCACTTCCAAAAAATTGTCCCCAAATAGCACATGATGCAAAGAAAAAAAGAGGCGCACCAAGGTGGCTGTTTGACTAAGCTAAGCGACACAAGTGGCCGACACAAACACCTGGCCCATCTAGGAGTGGCACTGCAGTGTCAATCAAGACAGGATGGCACTTCCAAAAAATTGTCCCCAAACAGCACATGATGCAAAGAAAAAAAGAGGCGCACCAAGGTGGCTGTTTGACTAAGCTAAGCGACACAAGTGGCCGACACAAACACCTGGCCCATCTAGGAGTGGCACTGCAGTGTCAATCAAGACAGGATGGCACTTCCAAAAAATTGTCCCCAAACAGCACATGATGCAAAGAAAAAAAGAGGCGCACCAAGGTTGCTGTTTGACTAAGCTAAGCGACACAAGTGGCCGACACAAACACCTGGCCCATCTAGGAGTGGCACTGCAGTGTCAATCAAGACAGGAGGGCACTTCCAAAAAATTGTCCCCAAACAGCACATGATGCAAAGAAAAAAAGAGGCGCACCAAGGTGGCTGTGTGACTAAGCTAAGCGACACAAGTGGCCGACACAAACACATGGCCCATCTAGGAGTGGCACTGCAGTGTCAATCAAGACAGGATGGCACTTCCAAAAAATTGTCCCCAAACAGCACATGATGCAAAGAAAAAAAGAGGCGCACCAAGGTGGCTGTGTGACTAAGCTAAGCGACACAAGTGGCCGACACAAACACCTGGCCCATCTAGGAGTGGCACTGCAGTGTCAGACAGGATGGCATTTCGAAAAATAATCCCCAAACAGCACATGATGCAAAGATAAATGAAAGAAAAAAGAAGTGCAAGATGGAATTTCATTGGGCCCTCCCACCCACCCTTATGTTGTATAAACAGGACATGCACACTTTAACGAACCCATCATTTCAGCGACAGGGTCTGCCACACGACTGTGACTGAAATGACTGGTTGGTTTGTGCCCCCACCAAAAAAGAAGCAATCAATCTATCCTTGCACAAACTGGCTCTACAGAGGCAAGATGTCCACCTCATCATAATCCTCCGAATCCTCACCCCTTTCACTGTGTACATCCCCCTCCTCACAGATTATTAATTCGTCCCCACTGGAATCCACCATCTCAGGTCCCCGTGTACTTTCTGGAGGCAATTGCTGCTGTTGAATGTCTCCACGGTGGAATTGATTATAATTCATTTTGATGAACATCATCTTCTCCACATTTTCTGGAAGTAACCTCGTACGCCGATTGCTGACAAGGTGAGCGGCTGCACTAAACACTCTTTCGGAGTACACACTGGAGGGAGGGCAACTTAGGTAGAATAAAGCCAGTTTGTGCAAGGGCCTCCAAATTGCCTCTTTTTCCTGCCAGTATACGTACGGACTGTCTGACGTGCCTACTTGGATGCGGTCACTCATATAATCCTCCACCATTCTTTCCATGGTGAGAGAATCATATGCAGTGACAGTAGACGACATGTCAGTAATCATTGGCAGGTCCTTCAGTCCGGACCAGATGTCAGCACTCGCTCCAGACTGCCCTGCATCACCGCCAGCGGGTGGGCTCGGAATTCTTAGCCTTTTCCTCGCACCCCCAGTTGCGGGAGAATGTGAAGGAGGAGATGTTGATGGGTCACGTTCCGCTTGACTTGACAATTTTCTCACCAGCAGGTCTTTGAACCTCTGCAGACTTGTGTCTGCCGGAAAGAGAGATACAACGTAGGTTTTAAATCTAGGATCGAGCACGGTGGCCAAAATGTAGTGCTCTGATTTCAACAGATTGACCACCCGTGAATCCTGGTTAAGCGAATTAAGGGCTCCATCCACAAGTCCCACATGCCTAGCGGAATCGCTCTGTTTTAGCTCCTCATTCAATGTCTCCAGCTTCTTCTGCAAAAGCCTGATGAGGGAAATGACCTGACTCAGGCTGGCAGTGTCTGAACTGACTTCACGTGTGGCAAGTTCAAAGGGTTGCAGAACCTTGCACGACGTTGAAATCATTCTCCACTGCGCTTGAGTCAGGTGCATTCCCCCTCCTTTGCCTATATCGTGGGCAGATGTATAGGCTTGAATGGCCTTTTGCTGCTCCTCCATCCTCTGAAGCATATAGAGGGTTGAATTCCACCTCGTTACCACCTCTTGCTTCAGGTTCAGGAATGTTTGGTGGTGCTCCAGTCTTCTGTACGCGGTGCCTGAATGCCGAAAGTGGCCCGCAATTCTTCGGGCCACCGACAGCATCTCTTGCACGCCCCTGTCGTTTTTTAAATAATTCTGCACCACCAAATTCAATGTATGTGCAAAACATGGGACGTGCTGGAATTTGCCCAGATGTAATGCACGCACAATATTTCTGGCATTGTCCGATGTCACAAATCCCCAGGAGAGTCCAATTGGGGTAAGCCATTCTGCGATGATCTTCCTCAGTTGCCGTAAGAGGTTGTCAGCTGTGTGCCTATTCTGGAAAGCAGTGATACAAAGCGTAGCCTGCCTAGGAACGAGTTGGCGTTTGCGAGATGCTGCTACTGGTGCCACCGCTGCTGTTCTTGCTGTGGGAGGCAATACATCTACCCAGTAGGCTGCCACAGTCATATTGTCCTGAGTCTGCCCTGCTCCACTTGTCCACATGTCCGTGGTTAAGTGGACATTGGGTACAACTGCATTTTTTAGGACACTGGTGAGTCTTTTTCTGAGGTCTGTGTACATTTTCGGTATCGCCTACCTAGAGAAATGGAACCTAGATGGTATTTGGTACCGGGGACACAGTACCTCAATCAAGTCTATAGTTGCCTCTGAATTGGTTCCGGTATGAATGGTCGACCATGTTATGGTCGACAGTCATTAGGTCGACCACTATTGGTCGACATTGATATGGTCGACATGGACACATGGTCGACACATGAAAGGTCGACATATGGAAAGGTCGACGTGAGTTTTTTAACTTTTTTTGGTGTCGTTTTTTGCGTAAAGTGACTGGGAACCCCAATTAGTGCACCGCGTCCGCGCATGGTGCCTTCGCTCCGCTACCACTTCGCTCGGCACACTTTACCGTTCCAATCGTAGTCCATGTGGATCGTAAAGTATGGAACAGTTCCCCAAAAGAAAAAAAAGTTAAAAAACTCATGTCGACCTTTTCATATGTCGACCTATCACGTGTCGATCATTTTCATGTGTCGACTATGTGTCCATGTCGACCATGTCAATGTCGACCAATAGTGGTCGACCTAATGACTGTCGACCATAACATGGTCGACCATGTGAACGGATACCCTCTGAATTAACGATGGATACCGGAACCACGTTTCTCACCGCCCAGGCTGCCAAGGCCTGAGTTATCTGCTTTGCAGCAGGATGACTGCTGTGATATTTCATCTTCCTCGCAAAGGACTGTTGGACAGTCAATTGCTTACTGGAAGTAGTACAAGTGGTCTTCCGACTTCCACTCTTGGATGACGATCGACTCCCAGCAGCAACAACAGCAGCGCCAGCAGCAGTAGGCGTTACACTCAAGGATGCATCGGAGGAATCCCAGGCAGGAGAGGACTCGTCAGACTTGACAGTGACATGGCCTGCAGGACTATTGGCTTTCCTGGGTAAGGAGGAAATTGACACTGAGGGAGTTGGTGGTGTGGTTTGCAGGAGCTTGGTTACAAGAGGAAGGGATTTAGTGGTCAGTGGACTGCTTCCGCTGTCACCCAAAGTTTTTGAACTTGTCATTGACTTATGATGAATGCGCTGCAGGTGACGTATAAGGGAGGATGTTCCGAGGTGGTTAACGTCCTTACCCCTACTTATTACAGCTTGACAAAGGCAACACACGGCTTGACACCTGTTGTCCGCATTTGTGTTGAAATAATTCCACACCGAAGAGCTGATTTTTTTTGTATTTTGACCAGGCATGTCAATCGCCATATTCCTCCAACGGACAACAGGTGTCTCCCCGGGTGCCTGACTTAAACAAACCACCTCACCATCAGAATCCTCCTTGTCAATTTCCTCCCCAGCGCCAGCAACACCCATAACCTCATCCTGGTGTACTTCAACAGTGACATCTTCAATTTGACTATCAGGAACTGGACTGCGGGTGCTCCTTCCAGCACTTGCAGGGGGCGTGCAAATGGTGGAAGGCGCAAGCTCTTCCCGTCCAGTGTTGGGAAGGTCAGGCATCGCAACCGACACAATTGGACTCTCCTTGGGGATTTGTGATTTAGAAGAATGCAAAGTTCTTTGCTGTGCTTTTGCCAGCTTGTCTTTTCTTTTTTCTAGCGAGAGGATGAGTGCTTCCATCCTCATGTGAAGCTGAACCACTAGCCATGAACATAGGCCAGGGCCTCAGCCGTTCCTTGCCACTCCGTGTCGTAAATGGCATATTGGCAAGTTTACGCTTCTCCTCAGACGCTTTTAATTTTGATTTTTGGGTCATTTTACTGAACTTTTGTGTTTTGGATTTCACATGCTCTCTACTATGACATTGGGCATCGGCCTTGGCAGACGACGTTGATGGCATTTCATCGTCTCGGCCATGACTAGTGGCAGCAGCTTCAGCACGAGGTGGAAGTGGATCTTGATCTTTCCCTATTTTAACCTCCACATTTTTGTTCTCCATTTTTTAATGTGTGGAATTATATGCCAGTATCAATAGCAATGGCCTACTACTATATTTACTGCGCACAACTAAAATGCACCACAGGTAGATGGATAGTATACTTAATGGATGATGAGTGACGACACAGAGGTAGGTACAGCAGTGGCCTACCGCACTGCTATAAGTATATATATAGTATACTGGTGGACACTGTCAGCAAACTGCAAAACTAAAATGCACCACAGGTAGATGGATAGTATACTTAATGGATGACGAGTGACGACACAGAGGTAGGTACAGCAGTGGCCTACCGTACTGCTATATATAGTATACTGGTGGACACTGTCATCAAACTGCAAAACTAAAATGCACCACAGGTAGATGGATAGTATACTTAATGGATGACGAGTGACGACACAGAGGTAGGTACAGCAGTGGCCTACCGTACTGCTCTAAGTATATATATATAGTATACTGGTGGACACTATCAGCAAACTGCAAAACTAAAATGCACCACAGGTAGATGGATAGTATACTTAATGAATGACGAGTGACGACACAGAGGTAGGTACAGCAGTGGCCTACCGTACTGCTATAAGTATATATATAGTATACTGGTGGACACTGTCAGCAAACTGCAAAACTAAAATGCACCACAGGTAGATGGATAGTATACTTAATGGATGACGAGTGACGACACAGAGGTAGGTACAGCAGTGGCCTACCGTACTGCTAAAAGTATATATATAGTATACTGGTGGACACTGTCAGCAAACTAAAAAACTAAAATGCACCACAGGTAGATGGATAGTATACTTAATGGATGACGAGTGATGACACAGAGGTAGGTACAGCAGTGGCCTACCGTACTGCTATAAGTATATATATAGTATACTGGTGGACACTGTCAGCAAACTGCAAAACTAAAATGCACCACAGGTAGATGGATAGTATACTTAATAGATGACGAGTGACGACACAGAGGTAGGTACAGCAGTGGCCTACCGTACTGCTATATATAGTATACTGGTGGACACTGTCAGCAAACTGCAAAACTAAAATGCACCACAGGTAGATGGATAGTATACTTAATGGATGACGAGTGACGACACAGAGGTAGGTACAGCAGTGGCCTACCGTACTGCTATAAGTATATATATATAGTATACTGGTGGACACTGTCAGCAAACTGCAAAACTAAAATGCACCACAGGTATAGAATGTAGATGGATAGTATACTTAATGGATGACGAGTGACGACACAGAGGTAGGTACAGCAGTGGCCTACCGTACTGCTATAAGTATATATATATAGTATACTGGTGGACATTGTCAGCAAACTGCAAAACTAAAATGCACCACAGGTATAGAATGTAGATGGATAGTATACTTAATGGATGACGAGTGACGACACATAGGTAGGTACAGCAGTGGCCTACCGTACTGCTATAAGTATATATATAGTATACTGGTGGACACTGTCAGCAAACTGGAAAACTAAAATTCACCACAGGTAGATGGATAGTATACTTAATGGATGACGATTGACAACACAGAGGTAGGTACAGTAGTGGCCTACTGTACTGCTATAAGTAAATATATATAGTATACTGGTGGACACTGTCAGCAAACTGCAAAACTAAAATGCACCACAGGTATAGAATGTAGATGGATAGTATACTTAATGGATGATGAGTGACGACACAGAGGTAGGTACAGCAGTGGCCTACCATACTGCTGTAAGTATATATATATATAGTATACTGGTGGACACTGTCAGCAAACTGCAAAACTAAAATGCACCACAGGTAGATGGATAGTATACTTAATGGATGACGAGTGACGACACAGAGGTAGGTACAGCAGTGGCCTACCATACTGCTATAAGTATATATATATATATAGTATACTGGTGGACACTGTCAGCAAACTGCAAAACTAAAATGCACCACAGGTATAGAATGTAGATGGATAGTATACTTAATGGATGACGAGTGACGACATAGAGGTAGGTACAGCAGTGGCCTACCGTACTGCTATAAGTATATATATAGTATACTGGTGGACACTGTCAGCAAACTGCAAAACTAAAATGCACCACAGGTAGATGGATAGTATACTTAATGGATGACGAGTGAAGACACAGAGGTAGGTACAGCAGTGGCCTACCGTACTGCTATAAGTATATATATATAGTATACTGGTGGACACTGTCAGCAAACTGCAAAACTAAAATGCACCACAGGTAGATGGATAGTATACTTAATGGATGACGAGTGACGACACAGAGGTAGGTACAGCAGTGGCCTACCGTACTGCTAAAAGTATATATATAGTATACTGGTGGACACTGTCAGCAAACTGCAAAACTAAAATGCACCACAGGTAGATGGATAGTATACTTAATGGATGACGAGTGACGATACAGAGGTAGGTACAGCAGTGGCCTACCGTACTGCTATAAGTATATATATAGTATACTGGTGGACACTGTCAGCAAACTGCAAAACTAAAATGCACCACAGGTAGATGGATAGTATACTTAATGGATGACGAGTGACGACACAGAGGTAGGTACAGCAGTGGCCTACCGTACTGCTATATATAGTATACTGGTGGACACTGTCATCAAACTGCAAAACTAAAATGCACCACAGGTAGATGGATAGTATACTTAATGGATGACGAGTGACGACACAGAGGTAGGTACAGCAGTGGCCTACCGTACTGCTCTAAGTATATATATATAGTATACTGGTGGACACTATCAGCAAACTGCAAAACTAAAATGCACCACAGGTAGATGGATAGTATACTTAATGAATGACGAGTGACGACACAGAGGTAGGTACAGCAGTGGCCTACCGTACTGCTATAAGTATATATATAGTATACTGGTGGACACTGTCAGCAAACTGCAAAACTAAAATGCACCACAGGTAGATGGATAGTATACTTAATGGATGACGAGTGACGACACAGAGGTAGGTACAGCAGTGGCCTACCGTACTGCTAAAAGTATATATATAGTATACTGGTGGACACTGTCAGCAAACTAAAAAACTAAAATGCACCACAGGTAGATGGATAGTATACTTAATGGATGACGAGTGATGACACAGAGGTAGGTACAGCAGTGGCCTACCGTACTGCTATAAGTATATATATAGTATACTGGTGGACACTGTCAGCAAACTGCAAAACTAAAATGCACCACAGGTAGATGGATAGTATACTTAATAGATGACGAGTGACGACACAGAGGTAGGTACAGCAGTGGCCTACCGTACTGCTATATATAGTATACTGGTGGACACTGTCAGCAAACTGCAAAACTAAAATGCACCACAGGTAGATGGATAGTATACTTAATGGATGACGAGTGACGACACAGAGGTAGGTACAGCAGTGGCCTACCGTACTGCTATAAGTATATATATATAGTATACTGGTGGACACTGTCAGCAAACTGCAAAACTAAAATGCACCACAGGTATAGAATGTAGATGGATAGTATACTTAATGGATGACGAGTGACGACACAGAGGTAGGTACAGCAGTGGCCTACCGTACTGCTATAAGTATATATATATAGTATACTGGTGGACATTGTCAGCAAACTGCAAAACTAAAATGCACCACAGGTATAGAATGTAGATGGATAGTATACTTAATGGATGACGAGTGACGACACATAGGTAGGTACAGCAGTGGCCTACCGTACTGCTATAAGTATATATATAGTATACTGGTGGACACTGTCAGCAAACTGGAAAACTAAAATTCACCACAGGTAGATGGATAGTATACTTAATGGATGACGATTGACAACACAGAGGTAGGTACAGTAGTGGCCTACTGTACTGCTATAAGTAAATATATATAGTATACTGGTGGACACTGTCAGCAAACTGCAAAACTAAAATGCACCACAGGTATAGAATGTAGATGGATAGTATACTTAATGGATGATGAGTGACGACACAGAGGTAGGTACAGCAGTGGCCTACCATACTGCTGTAAGTATATATATATATAGTATACTGGTGGACACTGTCAGCAAACTGCAAAACTAAAATGCACCACAGGTAGATGGATAGTATACTTAATGGATGACGAGTGACGACACAGAGGTAGGTACAGCAGTGGCCTACCATACTGCTATAAGTATATATATATATATAGTATACTGGTGGACACTGTCAGCAAACTGCAAAACTAAAATGCACCACAGGTATAGAATGTAGATGGATAGTATACTTAATGGATGACGAGTGACGACATAGAGGTAGGTACAGCAGTGGCCTACCGTACTGCTATAAGTATATATATAGTATACTGGTGGACACTGTCAGCAAACTGCAAAACTAAAATGCACCACAGGTAGATGGATAGTATACTTAATGGATGACGAGTGAAGACACAGAGGTAGGTACAGCAGTGGCCTACCGTACTGCTATAAGTATATATATAGTATACTGGTGGACACTGTCAGCAAACTGCAAAACTAAAATGCACCACAGGTAGATGGATAGTATACTTAATGGATGACGAGTGACGACACAGAGGTAGGTACAGCAGTGGCCTACCGTACTGCTAAAAGTATATATATAGTATACTGGTGGACACTGTCAGCAAACTGCAAAACTAAAATGCACCACAGGTAGATGGATAGTATACTTAATGGATGACGAGTGACGATACAGAGGTAGGTACAGCAGTGGCCTACCGTACTGCTATAAGTATATATATAGTATACTGGTGGACACTGTCAGCAAACTGCAAAACTAAAATGCACCACAGGTAGATGGATAGTATACTTAATGGATGACGAGTGACGACACAGAGGTAGGTACAGCAGTGGCCTACCGTACTGCTATATATAGTATACTGGTGGACACTGTCAGCAAACTGCAAAACTAAAATGCACCACAGGTAGATGGATAGTATACTTAATGGATGACAAGTGACGACACAGAGGTAGGTACAGCAGTGGCCTACCGTACTGCTATAAGTATATATATATATAGTATACTGGTGGACACTGTCAGCAAACTGCAAAACTAAAATCCACCACAGGTAGATGGATAGTATACTTAATGGATGACGAGTGACGACACAGAGGTAGGTACAGCAGTGGCCTACCGTACTGCTATAATTATATATATATAGTATACTGGTGGACACTGTCAGCAAACTGCAAAACTAAAATGCACCACAGGTATAGAATGTAGATGGATAGTTTACTTAATGGATGACGAGTGACGACACAGAGGTAGGTACAGCAGTGGCCTACCGTACTGCTATAAGTATATATATATAGTATACTGGTGGACACTGTCAGCAAACTGCAAAACTAAAATGCACCACAGGTATAGAATGTAGATGGATAGTATACTTAATGGATGACGAGTGACGACACAGAGGTAGGTACAGCAGTGGCCTACCGTACTGCTATAAGTATATATATATAGTATACTGGTGGACATTGTCAGCAAACTGCAAAACTAAAATACACCACAGGTATAGAATGTAGATGGATAGTATACTTAATGGATGACGAGTTATGACACAGAGGTAGGTACAGCAGTGGCCTACCGTACTGCTATAAGTATATATATATATAGTATACTGGTGGACACTTTCAGCAAACTGCAAAACTAAAATGCACCACAGGTATAGAATGTAGATGGACAGTATACTTAATGGATGATGAGTGACGACACATAGGTAGGTACAGCAGTGGCCTACCGTACTGCTATAAGTATATATATAGTATACTGGTGGACACTGTCAGCAAACTGGAAAACTAAAATGCACCACAGGTAGATGGATAGTATACTTAATGGATGACGATTGACAACACAGAGGTAGGTACAGCAGTGGCCTACCGTACTGCTATAAGTATATATATATATAGTATACTGGTGGACACTGTCAGCAAACTGCAAAACTAAAATGCACCACAGGTATAGAATGTAGATGGATAGTATACTTAATGGATGATGAGTGACGACACAGAGGTAGGTACAGCAGTGGCCTACCATACTGCTATAAGTATATATATATAGTATACTGGTGGACACTGTCAGCAAACTGCAAAACTAAAATGCACCACAGGTATAGAATGTAGATGGATAGTATACTTAATGGATGACGAGTGACGACACAGAGGTAGGTACAGCAGTGGCCTACCGTACTGCTATAAGTATATATATATATAGTATACTGGTGGACACTGTCAGCAAACTTGAAAACTAAAATGCACCACAGGTATAGAATGTAGATGGATAGTATACTTAATGGATGATGAGTGACGACACAGAGGTAGGTACAGCAGTGGCCTACCGTACTGCTATAAGTATATATATATAGTATACTGGTGGACTCTGTCAGCAAACTGCAAAACTAAAATGCACCACAGGTATAGAATGTAGATGGATAGAATACTTAATGGATGACGAGTGACGACATAGAGGTAGGTACAGCAGTGGCCTACCGTACTGCTATAAGTATATATATAGTATACTGGTGGACACTGTCAGCAAACTGCAAAACTAAAATGCACCACAGGTAGATGGATAGTATACTTAATGGATGACGAGTGATGACACAGAGGTAGGTACAGCAGTGGCCTACCGTACTGCTCTAAGTATATATATATAGTATACTGGTGGACACTGTCAGCAAACTGCAAAACTAAAATGCACCACAGGTAGATGGATAGTATACTTAATGGATGACGAGTGACGACACAGAGGTAGGTACAGCAGTGGCCTACCGTACTGCTAAAAGTATATATATAGTATACTGGTGAACACTGTCAGCAAACTGCAAAACTAAAATGCACCACAGGTAGATGGATAGTATACTTAATGGATGACGAGTGACGACACAGAGGTAGGTACAGCAGTGGCCTACCGTACTGCTATAAGTATATATATAGTATACTGGTGGACACTGTCAGCAAACTGCAAAACTAAAATGCACCACAGGTAGATGGATAGTATACTTAATGGATGACGAGTGACGACACAGAGGTAGGTACAGCAGTGG
The DNA here is from genome assembly GCF_028390025.1 of Pseudophryne corroboree. Taxonomy (NCBI): domain Eukaryota; kingdom Metazoa; phylum Chordata; class Amphibia; order Anura; family Myobatrachidae; genus Pseudophryne; species Pseudophryne corroboree. The sequence goes on along the minus strand of NC_086444.1, from coordinate 34,497,435 downwards.
CCTACCGTACTGCTATATATAGTATACTGGTGGACACTGTCAGCAAACTGCAAAACTAAAATGCACCACAGGTAGATGGATAGTATACTTAATGGATGACGAGTGACGACACAGAGGTAGGTACAGCAGTGGCCTACCGTACTGCTATAAGTATATATATATATATAGTATACTGGTGGACACTGTCAGCAAACTGCAAAACTAAAATCCACCACAGGTAGATGGATAGTATACTTAATGGATGACGAGTGACGACACAGAGGTAGGTACAGCAGTGGCCTACCGTACTGCTATAATTATATATATATAGTATACTGGTGGACACTGTCAGCAAACTGCAAAACTAAAATGCACCACAGGTATAGAATGTAGATGGATAGTTTACTTAATGGATGACGAGTGACGACACAGAGGTAGGTACAGCAGTGGCCTACCGTACTGCTATAAGTATATATATATATAGTATACTGGTGGACACTGTCAGCAAACTGCAAAACTAAAATGCACCACAGGTATAGAATGTAGATGGATAGTATACTTAATGGATGACGAGTGACGACACAGAGGTAGGTACAGCAGTGGCCTACCGTACTGCTATAAGTATATATATATAGTATACTGGTGGACATTGTCAGCAAACTGCAAAACTAAAATGCACCACAGGTATAGAATGTAGATGGATAGTATACTTAATGGATGACGAGTGATGACACAGAGGTAGGTACAGCAGTGGCCTACCGTACTGCTATAAGTATATATATATATAGTATACTGGTGGACACTGTCAGCAAACTGCAAAACTAAAATGCACCACAGGTATAGAATGTAGATGGATAGTATACTTAATGGATGACGAGTGACGACACATAGGTAGGTACAGCAGTGGCCTACCGTACTGCTATAAGTATATATATAGTATACTGGTGGACACTGTCAGCAAACTGGAAAACTAAAATGCACCACAGGTAGATGGATAGTATACTTAATGGATTACGATTGACAACACAGAGGTAGGTACAGTAGTGGCCTACCGTACTGCTATAAGTATATATATATAGTATACTGGTGGACACTGTCAGCAAACTGCAAAACTAAAATGCACCACAGGTATAGAATGTAGATGGATAGTATACTTAATGGATGATGAGTGACGACACAGAGGTAGGTACAGCAGTGGCCTACCATACTGCTGTAAGTATATATATATAGTATACTGGTGGACACTGTCAGCAAACTGCAAAACTAAAATGCACCACAGGTATAGAATGTAGATGGATAGTATACTTAATGGATGACGAGTGACGACACAGAGGTAGGTACAGCAGTGGCCTACCGTACTGCTATATGTATATATATATAGTATACTGGTGGACACTGTCAGCAAACTGCAAAACTAAAATGCACCACAGGTATAGAATGTAGATGGATAGTATACTTAATGGATGATGAGTGACGACACAGAGGTAGGTACAGCAGTGGCCTACCGTACTGCTATAAGTATATATATATAGTATACTGGTGGACACTGTCAGCAAACTGCAAAACTAAAATGCACCACAGGTATAGAATGTAGATGGATAGTATACTTAATGGATGACGAGTGACGACATAGAGGTAGGTACAGCAGTGGCCTACCGTACTGCTATAAGTATATATATATAGTATACTGGTGGACACTGTCAGCAAACTGCAAAACTAAAATGCACCACAGGTAGATGGATAGTATACTTAATGGATGACGAGTGATGACACAGAGGTAGGTACAGCAGTGGCCTACCGTACTGCTCTAAGTATATATATATAGTATACTGGTGGACACTGTCAGCAAACTGCAAAACTAAAATGCACCACAGGTAGATGGATAGTATACTTAATGGATGACGAGTGACGACACAGAGGTAGGTACAGCAGTGGCCTACCGTACTGCTATAAGTATATATATAGTATACTGGTGGACACTGTCAGCAAACTGCAAAACTAAAATGCACCACAGGTAGATGGATAGTATACTTAATGGATGACGAGTGACGACACAGATGTAGGTACAGCAGTGGCCTACCGTACTGCTATATATAGTATACTGGTGGACACTGTCAGCAAACTGCAAAACTAAAATGCACCACAGGTATAGAATTAGAATGTAGATGGATAGTATACTTAATGGATGACAAGTGACGACACAGAGGTAGGTACAGCAGTGGCCTACCGTACTGCTATAAGTATATATATAGTATACTGGTGGACACTGTCAGCAAACTGCAAAACTAAAATGCACCACAGGTATAGAATGTAGATGGATAGTATACTTAATGGATGACGACACAGAGGTAGGTACAGCAGTGCACTCTGCACTGTACACCTCCTATATAATATTAATTATACAGGTGGTCCCCAGTCCCCACAATAAAGCAGCACACTGAGCACAGATATGGAGTGTTTTTCAGGCAGACAACGTATACTGGTGGTCACTGTCAGCAAAACTCTGCACTGTACTCCTGCTATAGCTGCTCCTCAGTCCCCACAATTAAGCAGTGTGAGCACTCAGCACAGATATATTATGCAGCACACTGAGCACAGATATGGTATGGAGCGTTTTTTTCAGGCAGAGAACGGATTAAAAAAACTGGTGGTCACTTATCAGCAAAACTCTGCACTGTCCTCCTAACAGCTGCTCCCCAATCCTCCCCACAAATAAGAAATAAACCAATCAACTTCTACAATAAACGGAGAGGACGCCAGCCACGTCCTCTCCCTATCATCTCCAATGCACGAGTGAAAATGGCGGCGACGCGCGGCTGCTTATATAGAATCCGAATCTCGCGAGAATCCGACAGCGGGATGATGACGTTCGGGCGCGCTCGGGTTAGCTGAGCAAGGCGGGAAGGTTCTAACCTGCCTCGGACCCGTGTAAAAAAGGTGAAGTTCGGGGGGGTTCGGTTTCCGAGAAACCGAACCCGCTCATCACTAATATTGACCATTAATAATTTGAATTGGTCCTGGACCACCAACCCAGGGCACCCCTGCAAGTGTCCCGAGGCACCCCAGGGAGCCACGGCACACAGTTTGGGAACCTCTGCCCTAGGTAATGTACTGGTTTGCTCTTCCTCTACCCCTGCTGCTGGAAAAAAAAATACCATAAAAAATTGTTAGTATAAACCAGCACCTCAAAACCAAAGGGGCCTTAGGCAGGAGCCTAGATTGGCTGATGGATAATCCAGCTACTGTTTGATGGGGTGTAGTACGGTATGCCGGTGGTAGGGCTCCCGGCGACCAGCATACCGGCGCCAGGAGCCCGTCCGCCGGCACACCGACAGTGTGGCGAGCGCAAATGAGCCCCTTGCGGGCTCGCTGCGCTCGGCACGTTGCGCTCGCCACGCTGTGCAGTGTGGCGAGCGCAAATAAGCCCCTTGCGGGCTCGATGCGCTCGGCACGTTGCGCTCGCCACACTGTGGGCACGGTGGTGCGCTAAGCGCACCACGCTATTTTATTCTCCCTCCAGGGGGGTCGTGGACCCCCAGAGGGAGAATAAGTGTCGGTATGCCTGCTGTCGGGATCCCAGCGCCGGTATACTGTGCGCCGGGATCCTGACAGCCGGCATACTGAAGACCACCCGTTTGATGCAATACCCTTTGTTCTGTACTCAACAGTGAAGCTATTTAAATTAGAAGCCAGGCCTCCTGACTCTTCTTGTTGCTGTTGATAAAACGTATTTGTATTATTTTTTTTTTCTTTTTTCTATTGTCTGGGGCTATCGTTGGTTTCATTGTCATATTCCATTAGTTGACTGTGGAACAAGGGTTATAATGAAGTGGAATTCTCTTTGTAATAGTAGTTGCATTATTCATCCTGTTTGAGCAGCTTGTTTACAGCTAGAGGGATAGATAACGTGTTACCAGGATTTCTCTGATGTTCTCTGTAAGGAACCTGCAGGAACATAAACACACAGGGCTTAATTCAGATATCTACGTAAAACCGATGGTTTACATACAAGTCTGATGGTTATGGGATTGTGATATCGCTCACCCCACCATCTCTCTGTTACCTAGCGACTGTGCAATTCCTTACAATCATAGATTAGACCCACAAGTTGTATACTTGACCCAGATATCAAAATTCCCTGTTTTGTTTACATGAATGACTATGTTATTGATTATTAAGGGTAGATGTGCGCGGTTCCCAGAGTTTTGGTCCATCGTTTTATGGTTTTGGCAAAACCATCCTCAAGAGTTTTGGTTTGGATTCGGATTTTGGCTTGGTTAAGAATCGATTCAAAAAATGATAATCATTAATAAAAACAGCTAAAATAATTTTTGCAATCCAATACCCAAAATTCGGATTTAAAATCCAAATTCCGAGCCGCAGGAAGATCCAGACTGGGACTTGGTTTGGATCGGATCTCCTCAGGAGATCACGATCGGTTTTTGGGTCTGTTTGAATCCACAAAATTCTGGTGGATTCGAATTTCTGGAGAACCGAACCGCACTTCTCTAAGTAAGGGATAAACAAAATTACTTTTAGCAGCAAAATCTCCTTCTTATAATAACAAAATAGTTTAATCAGATTAAGCGCACAAGGGCCCTCATTCCGAGTTGTGTAACATTTGTGGGCTACATGCAAAAGCAGACAGTGTTTACCCTGCACAGAAAAATATAAATGGATTTGCTCCCCTTGCATGGCAACGCGGTTCGTTCCAGACGCAAAGTTTCTTGCTTTTTTTTTGCGTCACAGTCAGGCCCATACTACGGTTATTATCATAGCTTATTAACTACTGCCGGCATTCGTCAACCCAAACTTTTTATGAACATGCTGATAATGTAATGCCCATGAGCCGGCATTGTGGCTCACATGCACTAGGGGTCACTATCGAAGAGGGATTCTTTGAATCCCTCTCCAGGACACCAAAAGTTGGGAGGTATGCAGTAGTACTTCACTATGTGTTACGGATTCAGTATGATTTACAGGTATGTCCACATCCCGACAGCCGCATCCCGCCCACCAGAATGCCGACAGCGGGGTAAGCGCAAAGAGTCCTCTTGCAGGCTCGCTGGGTTTACCACAGGATATATTCCCACTCTATGATTGTCGTGGACACCCACAAGTGGGAATAGTCCTGTTATGCCGGGATTCCGGCTAGCGTTATTGTTGGCTGTCGGGACTCCGTGGTCGGCAAATTGAACGTATCCCTGTGTTACAAGTACAACATGCCTTTTACATGATGCGTTTCAAAAGGATGCAGTTAAAATACCGTCTGTTGGGATCTCGGCGTTCAGGAGACCGACGCCAGAATCCCAACAGCCGGCGGATGGAATCCCGACCTCCGCAGGGCATTTCCACTTGGTTGGTGGGTTTACGCCACCAACCGAGTGGCAAGCGAAGAAAGCCACCAGGCCAGAAGCGCGCTGAGCGCAGTGAGTCTGCCTTGCTACCGGGATTCCAACAGAAATACCGTAGATATAAATACTGTAGAGAAAATGTGGGACAGTTTGCAATTGTATCTTGCCTGGTTTAACTCACTTGATCAAGCCTTGCAGCCAGAGGGTGGAACGTGGCTGATCAAAGTTCAGTAAGGGCATGCTCCCGCACACGCAATTCATGCAGACAATTACATACATACAGTATGTACCTTTTAGCACCTGCATATACACCCTGACGATGTATATTATGCATCTTGAGATGTTTAAGGCTCTGCATATGGGCAGAAATACACTATTTTTGTGCATGCCTATTTTCTTTGAGTCATTTGTACCCATTTTGCTCCCATCTCTGCACCTGCCCTATTAGATCAGTATATACCCACCTTGAGGTATATAGGGCCTAATTCAGAGTTGATCGTAGCCGTGCAAAATTTTGCATGGCTACGATTAGAAACTCAGACATGCGGAATGCATCGCACAGCGGCGATGCTTTTGTACTTGACCAGTAGCTCCCTACCTGCGCAGCTCCTGCGTGCTGGCAGGGAGCTACCCGTCGCTGTCCGGGTCGTAGCAGCTGCATGTGAAATCACGCAGCCGCCGTGGCCAGCCCCCCGCACGGTCCGGCATGCCTACGTTGTCCGGACCGCGCGCCCAAAACGGCGGCCAAATTCCGCCGGCCCGCCCCCCCCCCCGCCCAGCGACCGCCTCTGCCTGTCCAATCAGGCAGAGGCGATCGCTGGGCTGAGATGGCCATCGGCTGTCTGGCATGCGTCGACGCACTGCTGTGCAGGCTCGTGCGCAGTTCAGACCTGATCGGCTGCTGTGCGAAAACGCTCAGCAGCGATCAGGTCTGAATTAGGCCCATAGATACCTAGTAGAACCATTATTTGCTTTTTATTATTTCAATTCCAGTTTTGCTCCAGATAATTGCAGTAAAGATATCCCAATATCCCTCTGCCTTTACTACGTTTATTACCACTGGTTCAATATTAATGTAAGACTACGTCAATGAATAATATATACGATACATGTAGGTTTACTGGCTGAGGAGAATGCGGTATGTGTCTCAGGGGCAGATGTATTAAGCCTGGAGAAGTGATAAACCAGTGATAAGTGCAAGGTGATAACGCACCAGCCAATCAGCTCCAATATGTAAATTGACAGTTAGGAGCTGACTGGCTGATGCGTTATCACCTTGAACTTATCACTGGTTTATCACTTCTCCCAGCTTAATACTACCCCTTTTCCACTAGCTCCTTAAAACACGGGTAAATGCGCGGGGGTGCGCATTTACCTGTGTTTTTCCCTAGTGGAAACGGATCCCCCGGCAAATTCCCGGATCAAGTGATCCGGGAACCTACCTGGGTAGCAAGCCGGGTTGAACACGTGTTCAACCCGGTTAGCTGTCTAGTGTGAACGGGAGCCGTGTCGAGGCAACACGGCTCCCGTTCACAGTGTATAGGGAGGGCGGCGCTGGGAGATCATGTGATCTCCCAGCGCCGCCCCTGCCGCGTCACTAGTCACGTCACCAACCCGGCAATATACCAGGTTGGTGAGCGCTGCTGAAAGGGGGCTGTAGCACAGGTCGCAGCAGTGTCAGGTGACACGGCTGCGAACCGTGCTTATAGTGGAAAAGGGGTATACATCTGCCCCTCAGTCCTCTGTAACAGTTGCAGGAAGTTTGGCACCTGACCCGCAGATTAGCCGAGATCTGTAATAAAGTGTTGTCTGATCAAGGTGCAGTCAGATAACAGATTACTTCTTCGGCCCAATCAATCACAGGATGGGCTGGAAAATCAATTTATAAAGCCAGGAGTGGGGGGAAACAGCACAAAATCACACAGAATACAGATTACAACTAGAATATGTAGAAAAAGGTGTAAAGATTGCGTACAGACAGAATCAGGGTTATTTTAATGTACGCGTCCTAAGTTCACTGAATCAGATAATGGGAGTAAATGAAATATTTGTAAACATAAGAAATTGTAAAATAGTTGTTCTCTACTTAAAAGCGATCTTACGAGATCTCAGTGTATTCCATCTGCTACATCTTTAAAAGTATTAAGTGAGTTGGGTATGCTAACCCGGTAGTCGGGATGTCGGCGGTCACATGACCGACACCAGCATCCCAACATTGAAGATACCACCAATGGAAGGGTATTTTTACCTCCTCCCCCACTTCCCTACCCTTACCCTCCACGGGTGGCAGCTAGGGCTAACCCTCAGGGCATGGTGGCTAGGGCCAAACCCCCGCAGGTGCCTAACTCTAACAGCCCCTTGTGCCTAACCTTAACTCCCCCCACCCCCCTTCCTAACATTAACATACTCCTTGATACTTACCCTTATAGAGGGATCAGTGATGTGGTGTAGGGTACAGAGGGATCAGTGATGTAGTGTAGGGTACAGAGGGATCAGTGATATAGTGTAGGGTACAGAGGGGACAGTGATGCAGTGTAGAGTACAGGGAGGTCAATATAGAGTAAGTATAGAGGGGTCAGTATAGAGGCGTCAGTATGTAGTATAGGGTACAGAGGGATCAGGAATGTAGTGTAGGGTACAGAGGAATAAGTGATGTAGGGTAGGGTACAGAGGGGTCAGTGATGTTGTGCAAGGTACAGTGGGGGTCAGTGATGTAGTGTAGGGTACAGAGGGGGTCAGTATAGAGGGTCATGGATGTAGTGTAGGGCACAGAGGGATCAGTTATGTGGTGTAGGGTACAGAGGGATCAGTGATGTAGTGTAGGGTACAGAGGGGTCAGTGATGTAGTGTAGGGTACAGAGGGGTCTGTGATGTAACATAGGGTACAGAAGAGTCAGTGATGTAGTGTAGGGTACAGGGGGGTCAGTATAGAGGGTCAGGGATGTAGTGTAGGGTACAGAGTGGTCAGTGATGTTGTGTGGGGTACAGGGGGATCAGTGATGTAGTGTAGAGTACAGAGGGGTCAGTGATGTAACATAGGGTACAGAAGAGTCAGTGATGTAGTGTAGGGTACAGGGGGGACAGTGATGCAGTGTAGGGTACAGAGGGGTCAGTGATGTAACATAGGGTACAGAAGAGTTAGTGATGTAGTGTAGGGTACAGGAGGGTTATTACAGAGGGATAAGTGATGTAGTGTAGGGCACAAAGGGGTCAGTGATGTTGTGTAGGGTACAGGGGGGTCAGTGATGTAGTGTAGGGTACTGGGTGGTCAGTATAGAGAGTCAGTGATGTAGTGTATGGTATAGAGGGATCAGTGGTGTAGGGTACGGAGGGGTCAGTGATGTTGTGTAGGGTACAGGGGGGTCAGTGATGTAACATAGGTACATAAGAGTCAGTGATGTAGTGTAGGGTACAGGGGGGTCAGTATAGAGGGATCAGTGATATACTGTAGTGTAGGGTACAGAGGGGTCAGTGATGTAGTGTAGAGTACAGGGGGGTCAGTATAGAGGGTCAGTGATGTACTGTAGGGTACAGAGGGATCAGTGATGTAGTGTAGGGTAAAGAGGGATCAGTGATGTAGTGTCGGGTACAGAGGGGTCAGTGATGTAACATAGGGTACACAGGGGTTAGTGATGTAGTGTAGGATACACAGGGTCAGTGATGTTACATAGGGTACAGAATGGTCAGTGATGTAGTGTAGGGTACAGGGGGATCAGTGATGTGTAGGGTACAGAGGGATCAGTGATGTAGTGTAGGGTACAGAGGGGTCAGTTATGTAGTGTAGGGTACAGAAGAGTCAGTGACGTAGTGTAGGGTACAGGGGGGTCAATATACAGGGTCAGGGATGTAGTGTAAGGTACAGAGTTATCTGGGATGTTGTGTAGGGTACAGGGGCATCAGTGATGTAGTGTAGGGTATAGAGGGGTCAGTATAGAGGGTCAGTGATGTAGTGTAGGGAATAGAGGGATCAGTGACGTAGTGTAGGGTACAGAGGGGTCAGTGATGTAGTGTAGGGTACAGGTGGGTCAGTGATGCAGTGTAGGGTACAGAGGGGTCAGTGATGTAACATAGGGTACAGAAGAGTCATTGATGTAGTGTAGGGTACAGGAGGGTTATTATAGAGGGATCAGTGATGTAGTGTAGGGTACAAAGGGGTCAGTGATGTAGTGTAGGGTACTGGGTGGTCAGTATAGAGGGATCAGTGATGTAGTGTATGGTATAGAGGGATTAGTGATGTAGTGTAGGGTAAAGAGGGGTCAGTGATGTTGTGTAGGGTACAGAGGGTCAGTGATGTAACATAGGGTACAGAAGAGTCAGTGATGTAGTGTAGGGTACAGGGGGGTCAGTATAGAGGGATCAGTGATATAGTGTAGGGTACAGAGGGGTCAGTGATGTTGTATAGGATACAGAGGAGTCAGTGACGTAGTGTAGGATACAGGGGTGACAGTACAGAGGGTCCGTGATGTATTGTAGGGTACAGAGGGATCAGTGATGTAGTGTCGGGTACATATGGGTCAGTGATGTAACATAGGGTACATATGGGTCAGTGATGTAGTGTAGAATACACAGAGTCAGTGATGTAACATAGGGTACAGAATGGTCAGTGATGTAGTGTAGGGTACAAAGGGGTCAGTGATGTAACATAGGGTACAGAAGAATCAGTGATGTAGTGTAAGGTACAGGGGGGTCAGTGATGTTGTGTAGGGTACAGAGGGATCAGTGATGTAGTGTAGGGTACAGAGGGATCAGTGATATAGAGTAGGGTACAGAGGGGACAGTGATGCAGTGTAGAGTACAGGGAGGTCAATATAGAGTAAGTATAGAGGGGTCAGTATAGAGGCGTCAGTATGTAGTATAGGGTACAGAGGGATCAGGAATGTAGTGTAGGGTACAGAGGAATAAGTGATGTAGGGTAGGGTACAGAGGGGTCAGTGATGTTGTGCAAGGTACAGAGGGGGTCAGTGATGTAGTGTAGGGTACAGAGGGGGTCAGTATAGAGGGTCATGGATGTAGTGTAGGGCACAGAGGGATCAGTTATGTGGTGTAGGGTACAGAGGGATCAGTGATGTAGTGTAGGGTACAGAGGGGTCAGTGATGTAGTGTAGGGTACAGAGGGGTCAGTGATGTAACATAGGGTACAGAAGAGTCAGTGATGTAGTGTAGGGTACAGGGGGGTCAGTATAGAGGGTCAGGGATGTAGTGTAGGGTACAGAGTGGTCAGTGATGTTGTGTGGGGTACAGGGGGATCAGTGATGTAGTGTAGAGTACAGAGGGGTCAGTGATGTAACATAGGGTACAGAAGAGTCAGTGATGTAGTGTAGGGTACAGGGGGGACAGTGATGCAGTGTAGGGTACAGAGGGGTCAGTGATGTAACATAGGGTACAGAAGAGTTAGTGATGTAGTGTAGGGTACAGGAGGGTTATTATAGAGGGATAAGTGATGTAGTGTAGGGCACAAAGGGGTCAGTGATGTTGTGTAGGGTACAGGGGGGTCAGTGATGTAGTGTAGGGTACTGGGTGGTCAGTATAGAGAGTCAGTGATGTAGTGTATGGTATAGAGCATAGGTCTTCAACCTGTGGCCCTCCAGCTGCTGCGGAACTACACATCCCAGCATGCCCTGCCTCAGTTTTACCATGCCTTAATAGCAAAAATGTGGCAGGGCATGGTGGGATGTGTAGTTCCGCAGCCGCTGGAGGGCCACAGGTTGAAGACCCATGGTATAGAGGGATCAGTGGTGTAGGGTACGGAGGGGTCAGTGATGTTGTGTAGAGTACAGGGGGGTCAGTGATGTAACATAGGTACATAAGAGTCAGTGATGTAGTGTAGGGTACAGGGGGGTCAGTATAGAGGGATCAGTGATATACTGTAGTGTAGGGTACAGAGGGGTCAGTGATGTAGTGTAGAGTACAGGGGGGTCAGAATAGAGGGTCAGTGATGTACTGTAGGGTACAGAGGGATCAGTGATGTAGTGTAGGGTAAAGAGGGATCAGTGATGTAGTGTCGGGTACAGAGGGGTCAGTGATGTAACATAGGGTACACAGGGGTTAGTGATGTAGTGTAGGATACACAGGGTCAGTGATGTTACATAGGGTACAGAATGGTCAGTGATGTAGTGTAGGGTACAGGGGGATCAGTGATGTGTAGGGTACAGAGGGATCAGTGATGTAGTGTAGGGTACAGAGGGGTCAGTGATGTAGTGTAGGGTACAGAAGAGTCAGTGACGTAGTGTAGGGTACAGGGGGGTCAATATACAGGGTCAGGGATGTAGTGTAAGGTACAGAGTTATCTGGGATGTTGTGTAGGGTACAGGGGCATCAGTGATGTAGTGTAGGGTATAGAGGGTCAGTGATGTAGTGTAGGGAATAGAGGGATCAGTGATGTAGTGTAGGGTACAGAGCGGTCAGTGATGTAGTGTAGGGTACAGGTGGGTCAGTGATGCAGTGTAGGGTACAGAGGGGTCAGTGATGTAACATAGGGTACAGAAGAGTCATTGATGTAGTGTAGGGTACAGGAGGGTTATTATAGAGGGATCAGTGATGTAGTGTAGGGTACAAAGGGGTCAGTGATGTAGTGTAGGGTACTGGGTGGTCAGTATAGAGGGATCAGTGATGTAGTGTATGTTATAGAGGGATTAGTGATGTAGTGTAGGGTACAGAGGGGTCAGTGATGTTGTGTAGGGTACAGAGGGTCAGTGATGTAACATAGGGTACAGAAGAGTCAGTGATGTAGTGTAGGGTACAGGGGGGGGTCAGTATAGAGGGATCAGTGATATAGTGTAGGGTACAGAGGGGTCAGTGATGTTGTATAGGATACAGAGGAGTCAGTGACGTAGTGTAGGATACAGGGGTGACAGTACAGAGGGTCAGTGATGTATTGTAGGGTACAGAGGGATCAGTGATGTAGTGTCGGGTACATATGGGTCAGTGATGTAACATAGGGTACATATGGGTCAGTGATGTAGTGTAGAATACACAGAGTTAGTGATGTAACATAGGGTACAGAATGGTCAGTGATGTAGTGTAGGGTACAAAGGGGTCAGTGATGTAACATAGGGTACTGAAGAATCAGTGATGTAGTGTAAGGTACAGGGGGGTCAGTGATGTTGTGTAGGGTACAGAGAGATGTGATGTAGTGTAGGGTTAAGAGGGCTCAGTGATGTAGTGTAGGGTACAGAAGAGTCAGTGATGTAGTGTAGAGTACAGGTGGGTCGTTATAGAGGGTAAGGGATGTATTGTAGGGTACAGAAGTGTCAGTGATGTAGTGTAGGGTACAGAAGTTTCAGTGACGTAGTGTAGGGTACAGGGGTGTCAGTATAGAGGGTCAGTGATGTAGTGTAGGGTATAGAGGGGTCAGTGATGTAGTGTAAGTGTAGGGTATAGAGGGGTCAGTGATGCAGTGTAGGGTATAGAGGGGTCAGTGATGTACTGTAGGGTACAGAAGTGTTAGTGATGTAGTGTAGGGTACATAGGGGTCAGTGATGTAGTGTAGGGTATAGAGGGGTCAGTGATGTACTGTAGGGTACAGAAGAGTCAGTGATGTAGTGTAGGGTACGTAGGGGTCAGTAATTAACATAGGGTACAGAAGAGTCAGTGATGTAGTGTACGGTACAGAGGGGTCAGTGATGTAGTGTAGTGTACAGAAGAGTCAGTGATGTAGTGTAGGGTACAGAAGAGTCAGTGATGTAGTATAGGGTACAGGGGGGTCAGTGATATCATGTAGGGTACAGAGGGGTCAGTGATGTAACTTAGGGTACAGAAGAGTCAGTGATGTAATATAGGGTACAGGAGGGTCAGTGATGTAATGTAGGGTACATAAGTGTCAGTGATGTAGTGTAGGGTACAGGGGGGTTAGTGATGTAGTGTAGGGTATAGAGCGGTCAGTGATGTAGTTTAGGGTATAGAGGGGTCAGTGATGTAGTGTAGGGTACAGAGGGATCAGTGATGTAGTGTAGGGTATAGAAGTGTCAGTGATGTAGTGTAGGGTATAGAGGGGTCAGCGATGTAGTGTAGGGTATACAGGGGTCAGTGATGTAGTGTAGGGTACAGAGGTGTCAATGGTGTAGTGTAATGTTCAATATAGAGGGTCAGTGATTTAGTGTAGGGTACAGAAGGGTCAGTGAGGTAACATAGGGTACAGAAGAGTCAGTGATTCAGTGTAGGGTACAAGGGGCTCAGTAAAGATGTAGGATGTATTGTAGGGTACAGGAGTGTCAGTGATGTAGTTTAAGATACAGAGGGATCAGTGATGTAGTGTAGGGTACAGGAGGGTCAGTGTAGAGGGTCAGAGATGTAGTGTATGGTACAAATGTGTCAGTGATGTAATGTAGGGTACAGAGGGTTCAGTGATGTAGTGTAGGGTACAGAGGGGTCAGTGATGTAGTGTAGGGTGTAGGGTACAGAGGGGTCAGTATAAAGAGGTCAGTGATGTAGGGTACATAGAGATAATTAATGTAATGTAGGGTACAAAGGTGTCAGTTATGTAGTGTAGGGTACAGAGGGGTCAGAATAGAGGGGTCAGTGATGTGATGTGATGTGATGTACAGTACATCACTGAACTTTCTGCATTATTATTTTATTGGACTGCATTTTTGCGAGGCATTGGTGACTGTCTTACTCTTTTATTGTCTTTTTTCCTCTAGGCCTCACCTCACAGAAAATATTGACCATATGTTTGCCAGTGCCTACCACAATCAGTCAATCAATCAATCAATCAATCAATCAATCTATTTTTGATTCTTCTTTTACTGTCTTTTTGCTGCTAGGCCTCACAGAGAAAACTTCATTCACATCACTATCTTCCCTAGTGGACCATACAGTTACCAATGCCTACCACAATCAATCAATCAATCAATCAATCAGTCTATTTTTGATTCTTCTTTTATTGTTGGCATAATAAATATGAGTGCGGTGATCCGCCGCTGGGAGTTATCATTTGCAAAAAAATAAAAAAGGAATTGCTCTTTGTAATTGCACAACTTGTGTATGTTGAGTTCATCAATATGGATAACGTAGACCATACAGTTGCCTACAATAATCAATCAATCAATCAATCTTTTTTTAATTCTTCTTTTATTGTCTTTTTTATTGCTAGGCCTCACATCACTGTCCCTTAGCTCACTCAGCCAGCTAGCTCGGTGCAACCTTCTGTCTTAAACTGGATGAAAACAATATTTTGAGCTGTGAGCTGGTTAAAATTGACTGGAAATGACTGGAAATTAAATGTTATTGGGGTTAATTATACTCTAGGAACAAAAAAGCCCAAATTATGTGATGTTAGCCATTTATGTTAGAGATGTGCACCGGAAATTTTTCGGGTTTTGTGTTTTGGTTTTGGATTCGGTTCCGCGGCCGTGTTTTGGATTCGGACGTGTTTTGGCAAAACCTCCCTTGAAATTTTTTTGTCGGATTCGGGTGTGTTTTGGATTTGGGTGTTTTTTTTCAAAAACCCCTCAAAAACTGCTTAAATCCCAGAATTTGGGGGTAATTTTGATCCTATAGTATTAATAACCTCAATAACCATAATTTCCACTCATTTCCAGTCTATTCTGAACACCTCACAGCTCACAATACTATTTTTAGTCCTAAAATAGCAACAAGGTCACTGGATGACTAAGCTAAGCGACCCAAATGGCCGACACAAACACCTGTCCCATCTAGGAGTGGCACTGCAGTGTCAGACAGGATGGCACTTAAAAAAATTGGCCCCAAACATTACATGATGCAAAGAGAAGAGAAAAAGAGGTGCACTGTGGTCGCTGGACGGCTAAGCTAAGCGACACAAACACCTCAATATCACAGGAATTATTCATTCTAATCAATGGTATTATTGGTCCAAATCACTGGAAGAAAATGACAAAATCACAGGAATCATTCGTTCTAATCAATGGTATTATTGGTCCAAATCACTGGAAGAAAATGACAAAATCACTGGAATTATTCGTAAACATTTGTAGAAAGTCGCTGCTTTCTGATTACAGAAATGCTCAGATATTCCTGCGAATCCACAATCCCTTCCCAGAGGAAAAAGAAATTGAGAAACCGTTGTTTGAGAACGTTTGTTCTAGAGATGAGCGCCTGAAATTTTTCGGGTTTTGTGTTTTGGTTTTGGGTTCGGTTCCGCGGCCGTGTTTTGGGTTCGAACGCGTTTTGGCAAAACCTCACCGAATTTTTTTTGTCGGATTCGGGTGTGTTTTGGATTCGGGTGTTTTTTTCAAAAAACACTAAAAAACAGCTTAAATCATAGAATTTGGGGGTCATTTTGATCCCAAAGTATTATTAACCTCAAAAACCATAATTTACACTCATTTTCAGTCTATTCTGAATACCTCACACCTCACAATATTATTTTTAGTCCTAAAATTTGCACCGAGGTCGCTGTGTGAGTAAGATAAGCGACCCTAGTGGCCGACACAAACACCGGGCCCATCTAGGAGTGGCACTGCAGTGTCACGCAGGATGTCCCTTCCAAAAAACCCTCCCCAAACAGCACATGACGCAAAGAAAAAAAGAGGCGCAATGAGGTAGCTGTGTGAGTAAGATTAGCGACCCTAGTGGCCGACACAAACACCGGGCCCATCTAGGAGTGGCACTGCAGTGTCACGCAGGATGGCCCTTCCAAAAAACCCTCCCCAAACAGCACATGACGTAAAGAAAAAAAGAGGCGCAATGAGGTAGCTGTGTGAGTAAGATTAGCGACCCTAGTGGCCGACACAAACACCGGGCCCATCTAGGAGTGGCACTGCAGTGTCACGCAGGATGTCCCTTCCAAAAAACCCTCCCCAAACAGCACATGACGCAAAGAAAAAAAGAGGCGCAATGAGGTAGCTGTGTGAGTAAGATTAGCGACCCTAGTGGCCGACACAAACACCGGGCCCATCTAGGAGTGGCACTGCAGTGTCACGCAGGATGTCCCTTCCAAAAAACCCTCCCCAAACAGCACATGACGCAAAGAAAAAAAGAGGCGCAATGAGGTAGCTGACTGTGTGAGTAAGATTAGCGAACCTAGTGGCCGACACAAACACCGGGCCCATTTAGGAGTGGCACTGCAGTGTCACGCAGGATGTCCCTTCCAAACCCCCCCCCCCCAATCAGCACATGATGCAAAGAAAAAGAAAAGAAAAAAGAGGTGCAAGATGGAATTGTCCTTGGGCCCTCCCACCCACCCTTATGTTGTATAAACAAAACAGGACATGCACACTTTAACCAACCCATCCTTTCAGTGACAGGGTCTGCCACACGACTGTGACGGATATGACGGGTTGGTTTGGACCCCCCCAAAAAAAGAAGCAATTAATCTCTCCTTGCACAAACTGGCTCTACAGAGGCAAGATGTCCACCTCATCATCACCCTCCGATATATCACCGTGTACATCCCCCTCCTCACAGATTATCAATTCGTCCCCACTGGAATCCACCATCTCAGCTCCCTGTGTACTTTGTGGAGGCAATTGCTGCTGGTCAATGTCTCCGCGGAGGAATTGATTATAATTCATTTTAATGAACATCATCTTCTCCACATTTTCTGGATGTAACCTCGTACGCCGATTGCTGACAAGGTGAGCGGCGGCACTAAACACTCTTTCGGAGTACACACTTGTGGGAGGGCAACTTAGGTAGAATAAAGCCAGTTTGTGCAAGGGCCTCCAAATTGCCCCTTTTTCCTGCCAGTATAAGTACGGACTGTGTGACGTGCCTACTTGGATGCGGTCACTCATATAATCCTCCACCATTCTATCAATGTTGAGAGAATCATATGCAGTGACAGTAGACGACATGTCCGTAATCGTTGTCAGGTCCTTCAGTCCGGACCAGATGTCAGCATCAGCAGTCGCTCCAGACTGCCCTGCATCACCGCCAGCGGGTGGGCTCGGAATTCTGAGCCTTTTCCTCGCACCCCCAGTTGCGGGAGAATGTGAAGGAGGAGATGTTGACAGGTCGCGTTCCGCTTGACTTGACAATTTTGTCACCAGCAGGTCTTTCAACCCCAGCAGACTTGTGTCTGCCGGAAAGAGAGATCCAAGGTAGGCTTTAAATCTAGGATCGAGCACGGTGGCCAAAATGTAGTGCTCTGATTTCAACAGATTGACCACCCGTGAAACCTTGTTAAGCGAATTAAGGGCTCCATCCACAAGTCCCACATGCCTAGCGGAATCGCTCCGTGTTAGCTCCTCCTTCAATGTCTCCAGCTTCTTCTGCAAAAGCCTGATGAGGGGAATGACCTGACTCAGGCTGGCAGTGTCTGAACTGACTTCACGTGTGGCAAGTTCAAAGGGCATCAGAACCTTGCACAACGTTGAAATCATTCTCCACTGCGCTTGAGACAGGTGCATTCCACCTACTATATCGTGCTCAATTGTATAGGCTTGAATGGCCTTTTGCTGCTCCTCCAACCTCTGAAGCATATAGAGGGTTGAATTCCACCTCGTTACCACTTCTTGCTTCAGATGATGGCAGGGCAGGTTCAGTAGTTTTTGGTGGTGCTCCAGTCTTCTGTACGTGGTGCCTGTACGCCGAAAGTGTCCCGCAATTTTTCTGGCCACCGACAGCATCTCTTGCACGCCCCTGTCGTTTTTTAAAAAATTCTGCACCACCAAATTCAAGGTATGTGCAAAACATGGGACGTGCTGGAATTTGCCCATATTTAATGCACACACAATATTGCTGGCGTTGTCCGATGCCACAAATCCACAGGAGAGTCCAATTGGGGTAAGCCATTCCGCGATGATCTTCCTCAGTTGCCGTAAGAGGTTTTCAGCTGTGTGCGTATTCTGGAAAGCGGTGATACAAAGCGTAGCCTGCCTAGGAAAGAGTTGGCGTTTGCGAGATGCTGCTACTGGTGCCGCCGCTGCTGTTCTTGCGGCGGGAGTCCATACATCTACCCAGTGGGCTGTCACAGTCATATAGTCCTGACCCTGCCCTGCTCCACTTGTCCACATGTCCGTGGTTAAGTGGACATTGGGTACAACTGCATTTTTTAAGACACTGGTGAGTCTTTTTCTGACGTCCGTGTACATTCTCGGTATCGCCTGCCTAGAGAAGTGGAACCTAGATGGTATTTGGTAACGGGGGCACACTGCCTCAATAAATTGTCTAGTTCCCTGTGAACTAACGGCGGATACCGGACGCACGTCTAACACCAACATAGTTGTCAAGGCCTCAGTTATCCGCTTTGCAGCAGGATGACTGCTGTGATATTTCATCTTCCTCGCAAAGGACTGTTGAACAGTCAATTGCTTACTGGAAGTAGTACAAGTGGGCTTACGACTTCCCCTCTGGGATGACCATCGACTCCCAGCAGCAACAACAGCAGCGCCAGCAGCAGTAGGCGTTACACGCAAGGATGCATCGGAGGAATCCCAGGCAGGAGAGGAATCGTCAGAATTGCCAGTGACATGGCCTGCAGGACTATTGGCATTCCTGGGGAAGGAGGAAATTGACACTGAGGGAGTTGGTGGGGTGGTTTGCGTGAGCTTGGTTACAAGAGGAAGGGATTTACTGGTCAGTGGACTGCTTCCGCTGTCACCCAAAGTTTTTGAACTTGTCACTGACTTATTATGAATGCGCTGCAGGTGACGTATAAGGGAGGATGTTCCGAGGTGGTTAACGTCCTTACCCCTACTTATTACAGCTTGACAAAGGGAACACACGGCTTGACACCTGTTGTCCGCATTTCTGGTGAAATACCTCCACACCGAAGAGCTGATTTTTTTGGTATTTTCACCTGGCATGTCAACGGCCATATTCCTCCCACGGACAACAGGTGTCTCCCCGGGTGCCTGACTTAAACAAACCACCTCACCATCAGAATCCTCCTGGTCAATTTCCTCCCCAGCGCCAGCAACACCCATATCCTCCTCATCCTGGTGTACTTCAACACTGACATCTTCAATCTGACTATCAGGAACTGGACTGCGGGTGCTCCTTCCAGCACTTGCAGGGGGCGTGCAAATGGTGGAAGGCGCATGCTCTTCACGTCCAGTGTTGGGAAGGTCAGGCATCGCAACCGACACAATTGGACTCTCCTTGTGGATTTGGGATTTCGAAGAATGCACAGTTCTTTGCTGTGCTGCTTTTGCCAGCTTGAGTCTTTTCATTTTTCTAGCGAGAGGCTGAGTGCTTCCATCATCATGTGAAGCTGAACCACTAGCCATGAACATAGGCCAGGGCCTCAGCCGTTCCTTTCCACTCCGTGTCGTAAATGGCATATTGGCAAGTTTACGCTTCTCCTCCGACAATTTTATTTTAGGTTTTGGAGTCCTTTTTTTTCTGATATTTGGTGTTTTGGATTTGACATGCTCTGTACTATGACATTGGGCATCGGCCTTGGCAGACGACGTTGCTGGCATTTCATCGTCTCGGCCATGACTAGTGGCAGCAGCTTCAGCACGAGGTGGAAGTGGATCTTGATCTTTCCCTAATTTTGGAACCTCAACATTTTTGTTCTCCATATTTTAATAGGCACAACTAAAAGGCACCTCAGGTAAACAATGGAGATGGATACTAGTATACAATTATGGACTGCCTGCCGAGTGCAGACACAGAGGTAGCCACAGCCGTGAACTACCGTACTGTACTGTGTCTGCTGCTAATATAGACTGGTTGATAAAGAGATGTCTATGTAACTATGTATGTATAAAGAAGAAAGAAAAAAAAACCACGGTTAGGTGGTATACAATTATGGACGGACTGCCTGCCGAGTGCAGACACAGAGGTAGCCACAGCCGTGAACTACCGTACTGTACTGTGTCTGCTGCTAATATAGACTGGTTGATAAAGAGATGTCGTAGTAGTATGTATGTATAAAGAAGAAAAAAAAACCACGGTTAGGTGGTATATACAATTATGGACGGGCTGCCGAGTGCCGACACAGAGGTAGCCACAGCCGTGAACTACCGCACTGTACTGTGTCTGCTGCTAATATATAGACTGGTTGATAAAGAGATAGTATACTCGTAACTAGTATGTATGTATAAAGAAAGAAAAAAAAACCACGGTTAGGTGGTATATACAATTATGGACGGGCTGCCGAGTGCCGACACAGAGGTAGCCACAGCCGTGAACTACCGCACTGTACTGTGTCTGCTGCTAATATATAGACTGGTTGATAAAGAGATAGTATACTCGTAACTAGTATGTATGTATAAAGAAAGAAAAAAAAAACACGGTTAGGTGGTATATACAATTATGGACGGGCTGCCGAGTGCCGACAGAGGTAGCCACAGCCGTGAACTACCGCACTGTACTGTGTCTGCTGCTAATATAGACTGGTTGATAAAGAGATAGTATACTCGTAACTAGTATGACTATAAAGAAAGAAAGAAAAAACACGGTTAGGTGGTATATACAATTATGGACGGGCTGCCGAGTGCCGACACAGAGGTAGCCACAGCCGTGAACTACCGCACTGTACTGTGTCTGCTGCTAATATATAGACTGGTTGATAAAGAGATAGTATACTCGTAACTAGTATGTATGTATAAAGAAAGAAAAAAAAACCACGGTTAGGTGGTATATACAATTATGGATGGGCTGCCGAGTGCCGACACAGAGGTAGCCACAGCCGTGAACTACCGCACTGTACTGTGTCTGCTGCTAATATAGACTGGTTGATAAAGAGATAGTATACTCGTAACTAGTATGTATGTATAAAGAAAGAAAAAAAAACCACGGTTAGGTGGTATATACAATTATGGACGGGCTGCCGAGTGCCGACACAGAGGTAGCCACAGCCGTGAACTACCGCACTGTACTGTGTCTGCTGCTAATATATAGACTGGTTGATAAAGAGATAGTATACTCGTAACTAGTATGTATGTATAAAGAAAGAAAAAAAAACCACGGTTAGGTGGTATATACAATTATGGACGGGCTGCCGAGTGCCGACACAGAGGTAGCCACAGCCGTGAACTACCGCACTGTACTGTGTCTGCTGCTAATATATAGACTGGTTGATAAAGAGATAGTATACTCGTAACTAGTATGTATGTATAAAGAAAGAAAAAAAAACCACGGTTAGGTGGTATATACAATTATGGACGGGCTGCCGAGTGCCGACACAGAGGTAGCCACAGCCGTGAACTACCGCACTGTACTGTGTCTGCTGCTAATATAGACTGGTTGATAAAGAGATAGTATACTCGTAACTAGTATGTATGTATAAAGAAAGAAAAAAAAACCACGGTTAGGTGGTATATACAATTATGGACGGGCTGCCGAGTGCCGACACAGAGGTAGCCACAGCCGTGAACTACCGCACTGTACTGTGTCTGCTGCTAATATAGACTGGTTGATAAAGAGATAGTATACTCGTAACTAGTATGACTATAAAGAAAGAAAAAAAAACCACGGTTAGGTGGTATATACAATTATGGACGGGCTGCCGAGTGCCGACACAGAGGTAGCCACAGCCGTGAACTACCGCACTGTACTGTGTCTGCTGCTAATATAGACTGGTTGATAAAGAGATAGTATACTACTAATATTATATATACTGGTGGTCAGGTCACTGGTCACTAGTCACACTGGCAGTGGCACTCCTGCAGCAAAAGTGTGCACTGTTTAATTTTAATATAATATTATGTACTCCTGGCTCCTGCTATAAGCCGCTCATAACTTTATTGTGATTACATAAACCTTGTATTTAAGCTAGCTTATCACTAAATAAAACCACACCACACACTGAAATAAAGACACGGACACAGTAGCTGGAGTTAAAGGTCAGACGATGTTTATTAATCGCTGACCAACTCTTTAAACTAATAATTGAGGCCGAATTAGAATTGAAATTGAATATATAATTAACTCTAGTTTGGAGGATGGCAAAAACAGAAAACCGCTGCCAAACCACCAGCACCCGTCACCTAGATGGAAACCACCAAACCAAGGAGGGGAGTACACATACCCCGCCTCCTTCCCGCATAACCCGCATTGTGCTGGCCTTACCCCTCTTTCTCTGGCAAACGTTCGGTTCCCGCAGGGGAACGTCTAAATGTCCAACCGCAAGAAAAGGACACACCTGCCGTCCATTTAAAGAGGGAGCCCCACAATGACCACTTATGCCTGTGTGACAGCTGGTTGGCAGCGATTTCCCGCCAATCTGGCTTTCAATAGCCCACAGCAAAACAAGACCTATCCGCATTCTGGGAGGGCGGGCGGGCAAAACTGAAGGCAAGAGGAAGTCTGGCAAAATGGCCACCCCTTATATACTAAACTGAGACCCTCCTCTCCATCCTGATGCACAACCCTCTAATCCAATAGGAAAAAACCCAACTGGGAAACTGATCTGCCTAGCAACTGCTTAGTCATTTAACAACCAATCACAAAAAGTTGATCGCTTATATTGCCTCAGGCTTATGCAGCCTTCAGCTTATCTAAGCCGCTCATAACTTTATTGTGATTACATAAACCTTGTATTTAAGCTAGCTTATCACTAAATAAAACCACACCACACACTGAAATAAAGACACGGACACAGTAGCTGGAGTTAAAGGTCAGACGATGTTTATTAATCGCTGACCAACTCTTTAAACTAATAATTGAGGCCGAATTAGAATTGAAATTGAATATATAATTAACTCTAGTTTGGAGGATGGCAAAAACAGAAAACCGCTGCCAAACCACCAGCACCCGTCACCTAGATGGAAACCACCAAACCAAGGAGGGGAGTACACATACCCCGCCTCCTTCCCGCATAACCCGCATTGTGCTGGCCTTACCCCTCTTTCTCTGGCAAACGTTCGGTTCCCGCAGGGGAACGTCTAAATGTCCAACCGCAAGAAAAGGACACACCTGCCGTCCATTTAAAGAGGGAGCCCCACAATGACCACTTATGCCTGTGTGACAGCTGGTTGGCAGCGATTTCCCGCCACCAAGGTTTACCAAACCGCCACCGCCATCCGCAAACAGAAACTTAACCAACCAGAAACAAACTAGCTCTACCGAAAAAGACCGAAAATATCTTCCAGAAAAAACTGCACTCCTTCCGGAGAAAGGTGAACCCCATCGTCTCTATAGAACTGTCTGTTCCGCAGCACCAGCAGAGGATGCTTAATTGCCACTCCGCCTATGGCCTTGACAAACAGAGACACCGTCGAGTTCACCTTTTTGCGTGCTTTCTCCAGCGCCGAGAAACGCACCGCACCACGCCAATGGAAACGGGGCACCATTTCCGACCAGACAATGCATACCCCAGGCCAGTGACAACGTATAGCCACTACATCCGCCTTTATAGACAAAATCAAGTCTATGCCTTTCACTCGGCCCAGATCATTACCACCCAGATGGATGATAATACAACTGGGGCGACCCCAGCGGCGCTCCCGTGCAAACAGGACGCGCAACAAATCACCCCATAACATGCCCCTAACACCTAGCCATCTAAACTGCCTGGACCCAAAAATCTCATTCGCCCTAGCCGCCATGGGATGTTTCTCTGCCCAAAAAACGTATGAATGACCAACCATCCATATGTGGTCTCCAAAATTGATGACAGCTGTAAAAGAAAATATCCTAATGTCAGATTATGCACATAATCTGTAACTGAAACACAACGTAAACCAATTAAACCCAAGTGAAGGAGAAAACTCAAAAAACCTCCCGTGGACCTTGGTAGAACAGCCAATTGAAATTAGGCCCCCTCGGAGGAAAAATTTTAAAAATTCGCTTCACACCCTCGATTCCTGAACGGTAAGCGTTCAAAAACCGACGAGTAAACACGTTTTTGGGTTAGCGCAACCGGCGCACTTATAACTTATCTATACGGACGTAGGACTTATAGGAGGCCGACTTCCAGCGACCCAACTCCCGAATAGCCGCTGGTGATGAACCAGCGGCTGCCGCATGGGTAGCCGCCCCAATCCGAAAGGAATGAGTACCGAAGTCCGCCTCCTGCAAGCCCAACGCCGTTAAACATTTCTTAAACACCGATGAAAACTGAAACTTCGTCAGAGGGTCCGACTGCGCGTGTACCAGCAACTGGTTGCCCCCCGGAGGTCTTAACCGCACATACTCTTGCGTCAGCCGCAGCGGGCAAACGCCCATACCCTCCTGAGCCTCCAAGGACAACCAGCGACCCCGACCTGTTTGATCTGTCTTGGATCGCACAATCCTACAGAGCAACAGGCCCTCCTGCAAGCGCACATTCTCATAGAGCAGACCCGATTCCCGGGACGCCTTGCTGCTCGCCACTAGCTCGCTCACCCGAAACGCCCCGAAAAAGGCCAGGGCATACGCGCTACTAAACAAAGCCACCTCAAATTCCGAGGACGCAATCCGAGGTAGCACATGCAGCAAGTCCGCTAGCAGCTGCAACGTTATAGGCCTACGTGAATCCGCGGGCGCCGGGTGCAACCTAGCCCAACCTTTCAGCGCTCTGGAAAGGACAAACGACCCCGTGGGGTCCGTTGTCCCGTGGAGTCGCGAGTGAAAGGCGATGCCCGCAAGGGCAGTAGCCATGGCCGCTTTTGACCTACCGTTTTGGTAATGCTCCCAAACAAAGGTCAACAGGGCGTCGGCCGAGGACTCACCTGCTACCCCGTACCTACTCTGAAAGGCTGACCAATCCCGCCATGCAGCATCGTACGCACGTAGCGTGGAGGGAGCCAGTGCACACCTGGCCAACGCCGTTAAACCGCTTCGACCATCTGCCAGACAGAAGGTGGGCACTGTAACCCCTCCGCCTCCGCTCCCGGAACCAACGTCCTGAATTTGTCAAACTGGAACCGGGACAATGCATCCGCAATTCCATTGTCAACTCCGGGAACGTGGCGAGCCCTAAAATTAATATTACGCTGTAAACAAACTAGCACTAAATGCCTTAGTAATCGCAGGGCCTGCGGCGATGATGAACGCTGATTATTTATCGCATGCACTACCCCTAGGTTGTCGCAAAGAAACAAAATGTCCCTATTTGCGAACTGTCCGGCCCATAACTCCAGCGCCACTAAGATTGGGAACAATTCCAGCAGCAGCAGGTTCTTGGTAAACCCACGCGTTACCCAAGATGCCGGCCAGGCCGCAGCGCACCACGCGCCAGCAAAGAACGCTCCGAAACCCCGACTGCCTGAAGCATCCGTGAACAACTGCAGCTGCTCACTGGAACAACAAGGAGCGGGCCACAACACTTCCCTGTTGAAGGACACCAGGAAAGAGACCCAAACCCGCAAATCATCCTTGATCTCGCGGGACAGGTAAACGGAGTGATTCTGTCGAACCGTCCCCGCTGTGGCCCGCTCAAGTTTGCGACAGAAAATCCTACCCATGGGGATAATCCGACACGCAAAATTGAGAGAGCCAAGCAAGGACTGCACCTGCTTAAGCCGAACCCTGCGTTTTCCTAAACAGTCTGTAATCAAACCCAATAGCTTCTGCACCTTATCCTCGGGCAAGCGACAGCACCCCCCACCGTGTCGATCTCGATACCTAAATAGCTAAGACAAGTGCAAGGACCCTCGCACTTATCCTGCGCAACAGGTACCCCTAAAGCGCAGAATAACGACCTGGCCACCGAGAGAATGTCCCCACAGACCGAACTGTCCCCGGGTCCTACAAAAAGAAAATCATCCAGATAGTGAGCCACCCCCGGTTGCCCGGAGGCGGTCTGGACGCACCAGTGCAAAAATGTGCTAAAACACTCAAAGTAGGCGCAGGATACAGAACAGCCCATGGGGAGACACCGATCGACGTAGAATTCGCCCCCTATTTTGAAACCCAGAAACCGCAAGGAATCTGGGTGCAGCGGGAGTAGGCGAAAGGCTGACTCCACGTCCAATTTTGCCAACAGACTCCCTGGACCATCATCCCGCACTAAGCGCAGCGCGTCGTCAAACGATTGATATCGAACTCTGCATTGGGCTTCCGGGATAGCGTCGTTGACCGACACCCCCGGCGGGTGAGACAAGTGCTGTATCAAACGAAACTTGCCTATGGCCTTCTTGGGCACCACCCCTATTGGGGAAATGCACAAGGAGGGCAACGGGGAAAAGGCGTAGGGCCCAGCCATGCGCCCTCGCTCAATCTCCCCGTCGACCTTCCGCCGGATCTCCTGCGGGAATTCACGAGCCGATCTCAAATTCTGGCGTGCAACCACATACACCGAATCCGGAATCGGCAAGCGAAAACCCTGCTGAAAACCCTCCGAGAGAAACGATGCGGCCGTCCGATCGGGATATAACGCAAGCCAGCGCAGCAACTCGGAAACTATAATCGGGGAGAAGGCCTTACTTGCCAATTCCACCAGCCTCGGTGGAAGAGGCAGGCTTACTGCCTGTTGACGCGGTGCATTCCTTGGCCGGGTGATTGGATCCGCACACCCTGCATGAGTGGCGAAAACGACAGCTCGTTCCTTTGACGCATTTACCGTCGTTGTAGGCGAAACACTTCCCTTTCCCCGTCAATCGGGAAGCTGCCACCCCGGACGCCCCGGGCTTCTTGGCCGTGACGTCTGGGGTGGGTTTGACCTGCTGCGTGACCTCCAACCACACCTCAACGTCCTTAAAACCCGCGGGCAGGATGGGGTTGCCATCCTGATTGCGACGAAACTTCTCGTCGTAATCCCGCCACGCAGACCCTTTGGATTTTAAGTACATATCGTGTACTAAAAACAAATATTTCACCAAATTGGCATACTCCGCGGGACGGGATTCCGTGTAGCAAACCATGAACACCAAAAACCCACGCAGCCACTGGTGGAAATTGCGGAACGCATTTTCCCCCATACCGCCCGGTTTCTTGGCTGCCTCAAAACCCTGCCGCATTTCCTCCGTAAGGGTGAATACGTCCACATACTTCCCCTTGCGGATCTTTTCCCGCATGCGCTTGCGAACTCCCCTTGTAACCGCCGTGTTGGCGCAATGCACCATCTCGCCGAAACGAGGAGGGTCCGAAGGGACCACCTGCGCAGGAGCGGCCGCCTTATGCGCCTCCTTAGCCATTCGCCGCGCGATGAGCCTAGCTAATTTACGCGGGCGCCGCGGAGAGCCGGATGATATGCTGCTGGAAGACGATGAACTACATGTTGAAATGTGTAAAGAAATATCTAGCTCACCGGAGTTCGAAGGACCCGGAACCTCTTCGTCCGCTGCACCCGCCTCCGCTGATGGCCGTACCTCCACGTTCGCCGTCCCGCTTGTCCGTGATCTTCGCCTCATGCCGGTTGTAGCCCCCGAACTAGGCGGGACCTGTGAGGGAGAAGAAGAGGGGACCACAGGCACAGGGGGAACCAGAACATTATTAACACTTGCCCGCAATTGCGGCGGCGGAGGGACCGCCCCTCCGCTCTGCGGCGGATGGCCGCCCGGCAACTGTAGGGAGGGGGCCCCCGCCGAGGTGTACCCGATCGACTGCGTAAAGGCCGACCCGCTTGCTGCGCCAAAAATCGCGGGGTAAGATGGCCGCCAAGCCGCATGCGGCAGGCAGACGCCTGCTCCTGCCCCTCCGTATGAAGCCGGAAGGAACTGAGGGGGCGCCGGGAGAGGGGGCCAACCTTGTGCCACCTGATACCCCCCGCCCGGTGCCTGTCCTGGCTGCAGGCCCGCAAAGGCCGGCATGGGCACCGCGACTCGGGGTCCCCCGACCGACCACGTGGACTGCCCGCCGGCGCACGCGCTGGCCCCACGCGGGGAAAACTGTGTGTCGGCCGTGGTCATGAAACCCATGGAAGGCATACTGGCGGCAAAAGGGAATGCTGGGGCCGGAGGCCACGCAAACCCCCCGGGGAAGGACTGGCTCCCCGCGTAGCCTTGCTGAGCTGTTACCGCGAGCGCCCCGCCGTGCGTAAAATAAGCCGTCGATACGGACGCCTGCGTGGACCCGCATTGCAAAGGACCGTGGAGGGCGTGGGGAGACTGATACCCTGTAAGCGAGGGCGCCGCCCATGGCGGCGGGGCAGCCGACGCCCAGGGGGCGCCCAAGCAGGGCTCTGATGCCGGGGGGAAAACCTGCCATGCTGATGCAGCCGGGGCGGGCGTGGCGGCAGCCGGCGCCACGTCCCCCGTCCCGGAC
This sequence comes from Pseudophryne corroboree, assembly GCF_028390025.1. Lineage (NCBI taxonomy): Eukaryota > Metazoa > Chordata > Amphibia > Anura > Myobatrachidae > Pseudophryne > Pseudophryne corroboree. Next base: position 34,469,104 of record NC_086444.1, on the reverse strand, counting down.
ACCAGGGGCCCCGCGTCGCCACCAATCATCAGGGGTGCGCTGGCCTCCCTGATGTAATTTGGCAGTGTGCTGTCCTGAACTGTCCCAGGGACAGCGGGAGGCGCTACCCGCTGCCCTGGGCTCATATCACTCTGCACATTAAACCCCACCTCCCCCCCCGCAGCTCTGCTGCGGCGGTCCTGTGCCACCAGGACGCCGCCGGGAGCCACGAGCGAGGGTGGAGGAAGGGAGCCGTCCGCGGTGCCAGGCTGAGGGTGAGTGAACGAACTTGCCGCCGGACGCGCCGGGTCACGCGGCCCAGCCGGGTCGCGCGCACCCGCGCCCTGTGACATGCGGCTGCTGGTGGGGGACGGAGGGGGACTGGAAGAGACCGGAGCTGGAGGGCGGGGAGAGGCCCGTCCTGCTGCAAGCGCCGGGGTGCGCGGCTCGGCCGAGCCGCGCGCCCCGGAACCACGTGACGAGCGGCCGCTGGCCGCCCGTCTCCGTGCGGCAGGGGAGCGGGCTGTAACTGCCCGCCCCCGCCGCCTGTCCGCAGCAGGGGAAAGCCCACTCTGGGGAGCGACGCTCGGAGAGCGGGAGCGGAGGGCACTCCCTGCCTCCACGAGGCGCCTGGGAGGGGGAGCAGAGCGACGAGGACGAGGCATGACAGGAGGGTGAGGGGACAGTCTGCACCACAATCAAAGCACACAGCAACAGAGATAAGGCTGTTAAATAATGCCCAGTGAAGGCAACTAAAACTCACAAATCTATAGCAAAGAAAAGACAAGCAGTGTGATACTTATCCTTCCTGGGCAAAACTGAAGGCAAGAGGAAGTCTGGCAAAATGGCCACCCCTTATATACTAAACTGAGACCCTCCTCTCCATCCTGATGCACAACCCTCTAATCCAATAGGAAAAAACCCAACTGGGAAACTGATCTGCCTAGCAACTGCTTAGTCATTTAACAACCAATCACAAAAAGTTGATCGCTTATATTGCCTCAGGCTTATGCAGCCTTCAGCTTATCTAACCTATAACTGGCACTGCAGTAGTGCTCCCCAGTCTCCCCCACAATTATAAGCTGTGTGAGCTGAGCACAGTCAGATATATATATACATTGATGCAGCACACTGGGCTGAGCAGTGCACACAGATATGGTATGTGACTGAGTCACTGTGTGTATCGTTTTTTTCAGGCAGAGAACGGATATATTAAATAAAACAAACAACTGCACTGTCTGGTGGTCACTGTGGTCGTCAGTCACTAAACTCTGCACTCTCTTCTACAGTATCACAGCCTCAGGTCAATCTCTCTCTCTCTCTCTCAACCCTAATCTAAATGGAGAGGACGCCAGCCACGTCCTCTCCCTATCAATCTCAATGCACGTGTGAAAATGGCGGCGACGCGCGGCTCCTTATATAGAATCCGAGTCTCGCGAGAATCCGACAGCGTCATGATGACGTTCGGGCGCGCTCGGGTTAACTGAGCAAGGCGGGAGGATCCGAGTCTGCTCGGACCCGTGAAAAAAACATGAAGTTCGTGCGGGTTCGGATTCAGAGAAACCGAACCCGCTCATCTCTAGTTTGTTCTCTTTCCCTTACAAAGGAACAAACCACTTTCCAAGAAGACTGACGTTTTTGGGATTATGGAGACATAATGGTGGTCATTCCGAGTTGTTCGCTCGCAAGCTGCTTTTAGCAGCTTTGCACACGCTAAGCCGCCGCCTACTGGGAGTGAATCTTAGCTTATCAAAATTGCGTACGAAAGATTCGCAATATTGCGAAAAGACTTCTCTGTGCAGTTTCTGAGTAGCTCGAGGCTTACTCTTCCAGTGCGATCAGTTCAGTGCTTGTCGTTCCTGGTTTGACGTCACAAACACACCCAGCGTTCGCTCAGACACTCCTCCGTTTCTCCAGCCACTCCCGCGTTTTTCCCAGAAACGGTAGCTTTTTTTCAAACACTCCCATAAAACGGCCAGTTTCCGCCCAGAAACACCCACTTCCTGTCAATCACACTCCGATCTCCAGAACGAAGAAAAAACCTCGTAATGCCGTGAGTAAAATACCAATCTTCATAGCAAATTTACTTGGCGCAGTCGCAGTGCGAACATTGCGCATGCGCAATTAGCGGAAAATCGCTGCAATGCGAAGAAAATTACCGAGCGAACAACTCGGAATGACCACCAATGTTTTTGAATATAAATCCTAAAGCAGGTGGTGTATTAGAGCAAAAGAGTGCAAGAGACCAGCCATGCAGTTTCTGAAATATTATGACAAAATGTTACTGTATTTCATTAGCACTCATTCCTAACTCTGCTAAGTACTGTTTGGTATACTGTATCTGGCTTCCATGAGGCAGTTGTCCATTATTTCAGCTTCCATTGACCTTTTTGAAAGCGGTAGAAGTTATCGATTCTTTTTTTTTTTTTTCCTATTTTTAATTTTCTCCTGCATAGCCCAGTAAAATGTTGCAATGTTAAGTATTGACTTGTGCCTTCTGGGGGTCCACTTCTTCACCAAACCCAGCCAAATCTCATCCTAACCCTCTGTTCCACGTTCTCTATGTACCCCATCTGTGTCACCCATGTCTGTCTACCCCTCCCCTTTAGATTGTAAGATCTCACGAGCAGGGTCCTCTTCCCTCATGTGCTTATCCTTTGTCTTAGTTTAATAATCTTCAACTGTACCACATCCAGCAGTATTCTGCCACCTGATACATTAGCAGATGACACTGGAATAAGTAACTATGTTTATTTACCCTGTACTTGTCCTATACTGTCATCAACTGTAAGTTGCTGTTTTCCTGTTTGATTATTTATGTACTCTGTAATTGGGCGCTGCGGAACCCTTGTGGCACCATATAAATAAAGGATAATAATAATAATAATAATAATAATAATAATAATAATATAGGGTGTATAATCCCCAGGAGTATCTCACAAATCGCTCAGTACAGATTACAGGATGTATAAAATCACCAGGTGTATAACACATATTGCACAGTACAGTATACATACTAGTGATGTGCACCGGAAATTTTTCGGGTTTTGTGTTTTGGTTTTGGATTCGGTTTCGCGGCCGTGTTTTGGATTCGGACGCGTTTTGGCAAAACCTCCCTGAAATTTTTTTGTCGTATTCGGGTGTGTTTTGGATTCGGGTGTTTTTTTACAAAAACAGCTTAAATCATAGAATTTGGGGGTCATTGTTAGGATCTCCTGCTCTGTGCTGCCACGTCGCCATGGCAACCGGGAGGCAAGTGTTAGCGAAGTAACCTGAGCGCAGCTGATACTCCGGTCTGGGTTTTTACTGTGTAGTGGTTACAGGCTCTGTGCACGGCAGGGAATCCGGCGCTGGTTTTGTGCTCACAGTCTATGAGGTCTGAGTGGGGCGTGGACAGCACCTGCTATATAAACCATCCTCTCAGGCTAGGCAAATGCTGCTGAATCTTTGTTTGTTAGTCAGTTCCAGAGAGTTAGCTAGTACTGTGTGACTTTGTATTTACTTGTTGCTTACTGCGAATAGGCCTTGGGATTCGGTACTTCATTCTGCCAATCCAGACCTAGCAGTAAGACTGGAGTCAGTTGTTTGACCTGCTGGGGTTCTTTTGCTATTCTGTGAACCCAGCAGGTTTGCGGCTGTACTCTCAGGCCTGCTTGCTTAATCCTCCCTCACTGTGCAGGGCGTCCAGGTGTCAGTTTAGTGGCAGTAAGCTGAACCTGTACCCTGCAAGTGGGGGTTAGGATTGTGGATACTCTCCTTGTGTCTATATTTCTATCTCTGACCAAGGAGTTTATTCCCACACCCATTGGTAACCCTTTGGGGTTTTTTCTGTTGCCCTTAGCAACATCATTTCAGGTGCTCCACATGTTAAATCACTACACATCGCTTCATTGTCCGCTCTATTCCATCTGAGCATTCCTGACACTAGGGAGACACACAATTCCTGAGCCTTTGGGCTTCTCCGTTCACTTTGTGTTTATTAGTTATTCCATCACCTCCTGTGTATGTTATGTTATACTGTCTGTGAGTTCGTTTGCTTCGCTTCCCTCTCTGTTCATACACCGGTATACTCCTGTTAGCACTGGTGTGCGTAACATATACAGCAGCCTTACTCCTGTTGAAATTTTGTGGGAATATGGAGCATACCCCTCAAAATACTTTGCAACAGGTGGTCGATCAGGTGCAGGTCCTGACTCGTCAATTTAATGAGATGTCCATTAAAATGAACACCCCGCAGGCCGCTAGCGGAGCTCCCGCAGCAGCAGCGGCAAGTTCAGGGGTTAAGGAGCCGAAAGTAAATCTCCCGGATCGTTTTTCTGGAGATCGCTCGCAGTTCTTTTGTTTCAAGGAGAGCTGTAAGCTATATTTCAGGCTTAGGCCCCAGTCTTCTGGGTCGGAGATTCAGCGGGTGGGCATGGTGATTTCCTTGCTACAAGGAGACCCACAGGTCTGGGCATATGGGTTACAGCCTGACTGTCCGTCGCCTAAAAGTGTTGATGTTTTTTTTACGGCACTGGGCATTTTGTATGATGACCCTGACAAGATGGCTTCAGCTGAGGCTCAGATTACGGTTCTTAAGCAAGGGCGACGGCCAGCTGAGGTTTATAGTACGGAGTTTCGGAGGTTGGCTCATGATACCCAGTGGAATGACCCAGCCCTGAGAAACCAGTACCGAAGGGGCCTTTCTGACCAGATAAAGGACCAACTGGTACAATATCCCTCGCCTGATAGCTTAGATCAGCTCATGCAGTTATCCATCCGGGTGGATAGACGGCTGAGAGAGCGTAGGCTTGAAAGGGAGACCGCAGTTTCCTTTTTTCCCAAGGGAACCTCAGACTCTGAGGAATATTCCGAGGAGCCTATGCAGATTGGGGCTACCCGCCTCTCCTCGCGTGAGAAGACGCAGAGAAGACAGCAGGGTTTGTGTTTGTACTGTGGGAATAAAGGTCATGTTGTAGTATCATGCCAAGAAAAAACGGAAAACTTCAGGGCCTGAGGGTGATGGGAAATATCCTGTCAGGCCAGAAGTCAGAATTTCCCAAAAAGACTTTTCTCATTCCGGTGACTTTGGAGATCCTCGGTCAAATTGTCAAGACTGAGGCCTTTGTTGACAGTGGGGCCGATGGGGTTTTCATGGACCTTCAATTCGCCCTGGAACACTCTGTTCCCTCAGTACCTTTGGCATCAGAGATTGAGATCTGTGGGTTAAACGGGGAACCATTGTCCCAGGGTAAAATTACCTCCTGCACCAGCCAAATTCCTTTGTTTATTGGAGCCACACACTCTGAAAAATTTTCTTTTTATGTGACTGTCTGTTCTTTTGCCCCATTGGTTTTGGGGTTACCCTGGTTAAGGGCCCATAACCCTCAATTTGACTGGGTCTCTGGGGAGATTCTTAGTTGGGGTAGTGATTGTTTCAGGAGTTGCTTGAGCCTTCCAGTCAGGCTCTCGCAGCTAAATTTGCCAGGATTGCCAGGATGTTATGCAGATTTTGCGGATGTGTTCTCCAAAAAAGTTGCGGAGGTACTATCTCCCCATCGCCCCTATGACTGTGCCATTGATTTGTTGCCGGATGCTAAGCTTCCCAAGAGCAGGTTGTACTCCCTGTCACGTCCTGAGACTCAGGCTATGGCAGAGTACATTCAGGAGAACTTGGCTAAGGGATTTATCAGACCCTCACAGTCCCCAGTTGGGTCGGGGTTCTTTTTCGTGGGTAAAAAGGACGGTTCGTTGCGACCCTGCATCGACTTCAGGGAATTGAACCGTATCACGATTAAAAACTCGTACCCACTGCCTCTCATTTCGGTTTTGTTTGACCAGCTTCGTACTGCCACCATTTTTTCTAAGATTGACCTACGCGGTGCTTACAATCTAATCCGAATAAGAGAGGGGGATGAATGGAAGACTGCCTTTAATACCCACTCAGGGCATTATGAATATTTGGTAATGCCTTTTGGGCTCTCTACTGCCCCGGCAGTCTTCCAGGAATTCATGAACGATGTGCTTAGGGAATATTTGGATAGATTCTTAGTTGTTTATCTAGATGACATCCTAATCTTCTCTCATTCCCTGGAGGAACATCGGAAGCATGTACGCTTAGTCCTCCAGAAACTCAGAGACCAGCAGCTTGGGGCGAAGCTGGAGAAGTGCGAGTTTGAAGTCCAGCAATTCACATTTCTATGGTATATTATCTCCTCAGAAGGTTTCCAAATGGAGGGTTCTAAGGTACAGGCAGTCCTGGATTGGGTGCAGCCCACTAGTTTGAAGGCGCTTCTGCGTTTTCTGGGCTTTGCAAATTTTTATAGACGGTTTATCGCTGGATTTTCGTCTATAGTGGCCCCCTTGGTGGCACTCACTAAGAAAGGGGCGGATGTTGCTCACTGGTCTTGTGAGGCCAAAGCGGCCTTTGCCCGTCTCAAAAGGGCATTTGTCTCGGCCAAGGTGCTGCGACACCCAGATCCAGAGCGTCCTTTTGTGGTAGAAGTGGATGCCTCTGAGATAGGTATTGGGGCAGTGCTCTCTCAGATGGGGGTGTCTGATAATCACCTTCATCCCTGTGCTTACTTTTCCCGTAAATTTTCGTCTGCCGAGATGAATTATGATGTGGGTAACCGGGAATTGTTGGCTATAAAGGATGCACTCGGGGAGTGGAGACACTGGCTTAGGGGGGGCTAAAATTGTGGTCTCAATTCTCACCGACCATAAGAATCTGGCATATTTAGAGTCAGCGAAGCGGCTCAATGCCAGGCAGGCACGATGGGCTTTGTTTTTTGCTCGCTTTAATTTTTTGATAACATATCGCCCTGGGTCAAAAAACATCAAGGCTGATGCGCTCTCGCGGAGTTTTGCTCCAGTTCAAGAGACCACCGAGGAGCCATTGCCCATTGTGTCCCCATCATGTTTAAAGTGGGCATTACCCAGGACCTCTTGTCATTAGTCCTTAGAGCACAGGAGCAGGCTCCTCCAGACCTTCCGGTAGGTCTCTTGTTTGTGCCTCCTAGGTTAAGACAGCGAGTGTTCCTGGAATTCCATGCCAAGAGGTCGGCAGGGCATCCGGGTATTGCCAGAACTCGGGAGTTGCTGTCTAGGGCGGTGTGGTGGCCCTCGGTGGCTAGGGATGTGGATCAGTGGGTTCGGGCATGTGACGTTTGTGCCCGAAATAAAACTCCTAGAGGGGTTCCTGTCGGCCCATTACATCCACTCTCTAATCCGTCTAAGCCATGGACCCACATTTCCATGGATTTTGTGGTGGACTTGCCCAAATCCTCGGGGATGACAGCCATTTGGGTTGTCGTTGACAGGTTTTCGAAGATGGCGCATTTCGTTCCACTGGTTGGGTTGCCATCGGCCAGACGCCTGTCTGAGTTATTTATGCAGCATGTTGTGCGCCTCCACGGTTTGCCACTTGATGTGGTCTCTGACCGTTGATCCCAGTTTGTGGCCAAATTCTGGAGGGCATTTTGTTCTGATCTCCAGATTTCTGTGAGCTTGTCGTCAGGCTACCATCCACAGTCTAATGGGCAGACTGAGAGGGTGAACCAGTCCTTGGAGCAGTTCCTCAGGTGTTATGTCTCCAAGTGTCATACTGACTGGGTTGCTCATCTGTCCATGGCGGAGTTTGCCTATAACAACGCGGCTCACTCTGCTACAGGGATCTCTCCCTTCCTTTGTGTGTACGGGCATCATACTAAGGCCAATTCTTTTGACCCCCTGGATTCCACGCCTGGTGGTTCCTCTGTTGTTTCGGTCCTTAGGGGTATTTGGAGGAAAGTGAAGAAAGCCCTTGTGTCTGTGTCATTAGTGACCAAAAGGGTTTTTGATAAGCGGAGAAGACCCTGCAGCTTCAAATTAGGAGACTTCATCTGGTTGTCCACCAAGAATTTGAAGTTGAGACAGCCATCTCATAAGTTTGGCCCCCGGTTCATCGGCCCTTATAAGATCACCAGGGTTATCAATCCGGTGGCATTTCAGTTAGATCTGCCCCGTTCATTGGGTATCAATAAAACATTTAATTGTTCACTTTTAAAACTGGCGGTTAGTAATCCTTCTTCCAGTGGAAGACCTTCTCCTCTTCTGATACGGGGTCAGAGGGAGTTTGTGGTTGAAAGGGTTCTTTTTTTAATAATACAATTTTTATTGTTATTTAAAGGCATACATGAGAGAACAGGAAAAGTTGATCGTCACATACATAAAATGCGGTAGACTAGTAATACAGAAATAATGATGTGAGTGACTAATCCAGAATACATCTTGTTAACATAAACAAGGATCTCAAATAAAATCTTGCAGATTGTAATGCAAATTGAGGATTCTGTATGATTGTCTACCTGAAACTATGACGAAGATAGAATAGAAAGGTAGTAAGAGAGAGGACACAAGAAGAGAATAAAAGAAATAAAAATAAAAAAATATATAAAAGACAAGGGGAGGGGATGGAAGGGGGTAGGGTGGGAGGGGGGAAGAGATTATTGTTATTATGAGATAAAAGAAAAGAAAAGATAAGGGCCTATTCTGTGTACAGAGATTTAGTCAGAATGAACTAGAAAGCCAGTGTTGGTTGGGATTAAGAGTTAGCGATGACCCGGAGATGGTGCCAGTCTGTATTTTCAAACACTTTCATAACTCTATCTCGAGTAGATGAGTCTAGAGACATAATGAATGGGGACCATTTGGTATAAAACCGGTCAACGTGCCCATCCAAGTCTGGAAATGTATTATTCCTATCGAAATAAAGGATTTGTAAGAGTTTCAATTTCAATTCCTGCAAGGAAGGAGAGGAAGAGGAAATCCAATGTATAAGAATTACTTTCTTTGCAAGTGTCACAATGGTAACCAGCAATGGGATATGAGAGGAGAGTTCCTTGTTGGGGAGCCAATTTTTAAAGTTTGCACATAGGTATGCTAGAGGATCTGGAAGAACTTGGGTAGAGAATAAAAAGTTTATATATACAGTTACCTTGTTCCAAAAGCGTTTTATCTTCCCACAGTCCCAGAAACAGTGGTAAAAGTTAGCGTGTAAGCAATGACATTTAGGACAAGATCCTGAGGTGTCCGGATTCATATGTTTTCTCTGAGCAGGAGATATGTAGGCCCTGTGTATAGTTCTCCAGTGTACTTCCTGGAGATATGAGGATTTTAAGAACTTTAAGGTTTTAGAACAATGTTCAGTGAGAGTTAAAGGGGAAGTAATGTCAGGGATATCATTTTGCCATGTAGATGTCAGTGCATGCCATGATTTCGTGTTAGAGATCGGTAGTAGGATAGTATAAAGAAATTTTATACAGTAAGGGACAGCATTTAATAAGCGCAATAGGGAATTAATGGGATCAGTCGAGTTTTGATATCTGGTTTTAGGATCCAGTGAAGAGGCAAAGTGTCGTGTTTGTAAATACATGAAAAAATTAGAGGTGTGAAGTGAGAATTGTGATTGGAGAGTAGAAAAGGACAATATTTGTCCTCCAGGATCAAAGACCTGTGAGGTAAGAGAGAGACCTTTATCTTTCCATGTGTGGAAGATTGGATTAGTTATCGAGGGAGAAAAGGAAGGGTTACCCCAAAGGGTGTTGTATGGAGAAGAAGTCGGATTTCTCATCATTTTTTTGTTTATGGAAATCCAGGCTAGATAAGTGTCATGAAACAAAATATGATGAAAAATATTCGAAGGAATGTCTGATTTTTTGGAATGAAGGAGGGCACCAGGAGAATAAGGATAGAATAGAGCGGTGTCCAGAGAGTTAGAGGTGTAAGTAGATTTAGAAAGGAGCCAGTCTAAGATATATCTGAAATGCGTGGCTAATGAGTATAATCTTAAATTTGGGAGGGAGAATCCTCCATGGGATTTATGAGTTTGAAGTTTATGGAAAGCGATCCGAGGGCGTTTATTCTGCCAAATGAATCGTGAAGTGATTTGGTCAAAACGTTTCATGTCAGATATAGAGAGGTTAATTGGTAACATTTGAATGAAATAGAAGATTTTAGGGAATATGATGGATTTAACCACCGCTATTCTTCCGATGATAGATAATGGTAGGTTAAGCCATGAATCGTATAGAGAGGATATTTTGGCGAGAATCGGGGTAAAGTTGAGTTTGTATAATGAGGACAACATCTGATGGAATAGTTAATCCTAGGTATTTGATTTCTGATTTGAGAGTAAATGCTGAAAAAGGAGGTGAGGGGGATTGTGTAAGGGATTTGGGACCTTCTAACGTTAGAATGTCTGACTTAGACATATTTATCTTGAACCCTGATTGAGCGCCAAAATTAGATATCAAAGAAAACAAAGAGGGTAAGGAGGTAGAAGGGTTGGACAAGAAAAGTAAGAGGTCATCCGCATATAAAGCGAGTTTTAGTGGGAAAGACCCTACTGAGATACTGTGAATGGAAGAAGAGTTCCTGATAGAGATTGCCAGTGGTTCAATGGCAATGGCGGAAAGTAACGGGGAGAGAGGGCATCCCTGACGTGTACCTCGAGAAACTGCGAATGGGGTGGACAAGTGGCCATTACAATATAGCTGAGAGGACGGAGAAGTGTATAAGGTCTGGATAAAGGAAATGAAAGAAGAAGGGTAGCCGAAATGTAGCATCGAATTGAAAAGGTGAGGCCATTCTAGGAGGTCAAATGCCTTTTCTGCATCTAAGGCTAAGACAATGGTGTGCGATGAGGAGGGGTGAAATTTCAGATGTTGGATTACAGAGAGAACCTTGCGTACATTAGTCACCGAATGTCTACCCCAAATAAACCCAGATTGGTCCGGGTGGATTATGTGGGGGAGAGTAAATTTTAGTCGGTCGGCTAAGATTTTTGCAAAAATTTTATAATCCGAATTCAGTAGAGAAATTGGGCGGTAAGAACCAGGGAGAGAGGGGTCTCTGCCCGGCTTTAACAGGATTTTGATTATGGCATTATTGAAGTAAAGGGGTGTAGATTTAGAATTAATTATCGAGTTAAACAGAGCCAGAAGATGTTTATCAATTTTATCTATTAGAAGTTTGTAGAACTCGTTAGAAAAGCCATCAGGACCTGGAGCTTTATTGAGTTTCAGGTGGCTAATAGTTGAGCGGACTTCTTCCAGAGTAATGGGGTTAACTAGTGATTCAAGAAATTCAGAAGGGAGTTGAGGTAGATCAGGAAAGGACCAGGAGTGGTGATTATCTTCGGATGAGGGAGATTGACCTGAGTATAGTGTTTCATAGAATTGTTTCATAAGAGAAGTGATTTGTTGGGGGTCATTAGTTAAAGAACCGTCGGGTAGCTTTAGAGGATGTACTAACATAGGAGGTGCAGTACCTTTCAGGATGTTTGTAAGTAATTTACCTACTTTATTTCCAAAATTATGAAACCGAAAATCGACTTTAAATTTGTATTTGTCTCCCATCAGAGAAAGAAATTCGTTAAACTGAAGTTTTAATGTTAGATATGAAGATTTGTGAGACTGAGTGGGGTAAGTTTTATAAGCTTGATAGGCGGAAGAAAGTGCACGTTGCATATCCAAATAAGATTGAGCGTATTGTTTCTTAAGGGCTGAAGAGTAGGAAATGATGCTACCCCTAAGTACTGATTTGGCAGTTTGCCAAAATAGAGGGGGATCTAGCTCTGAATGTTGCTCGTTTGAGAAGTAGAAGGAGTCCCGTGTCGCCTGTAAAGAGTCGCCAAACTTTTTGGAGTTAGAAAGATAAGAGGGAAATCTCCATTGAGGAGACTTAGTTCGAGAAGGGTGAAGAGTGTATGAAAACCAGATCAGAGCGTGGTCGGAGATAACTATGGGTTCAATGGCTGAGTCTGAAACCGACGGGAAAAGATGTTGGGATATAAAGACATAGTCAATTCTGGAAAAAGTGTCGTGTGCGGAGGAGTGGCAGGAAAATTCCCTCTCAATCGGGTGAAGCGCACGCCAAATATCTATCAGTTGTAGGGAATCAGAAAAAAGAGAAATGCCTAGAGTAGGGAGATGTTGAGGGGTCCTAGAGGTGTTGGAGCGGTCTAAGTAGTTGGAAGAAATTAAGTTGAAATCACCGCAGACTATTAAGTTGTCATTGGAAAATGGAGTCAATTTAGCTATCAGCATCTGAAAAAATGATTTTTTTGTAAGTGGTGGGAGCGTAGATATTGCAGAGAGCTAGAACATGTGAATCGATGGAGAGTTTAGTGATTAGGAATCGTCCATTAGGGTCAATGTCAGAGGAAGTTACTGTCAAGTTAAGGTTACGTTTTGCCAAGAGGACTACCCCTCTAGATTTAGAGTTAAACGGAGCCGCTGCTAAAAGGGACCAATGTGACATTTGCAATTTCAAGGACTCTTGGTGAGTTAAATGAGTTTCCTGTAGGAATGCAACATTGATGTCTGACTTGGATAGGTACATAAGGATTTTGCGACGTTTAGCCGGAGAATTAATCCCACCAACATTCAGCGTACCAATTTTTAGGTCAATCATGTGAAAGGCCAATTATGGCAAAATAATAGAAGTTTCGCCCTTAATTCAAGTAAATAGAACAGTGAGTGGGAGAAGGATATGGGGATGGGGGGGGGAGGGGCATGGGAGAAAAAAGAACACAAACAAAAACAAATGGTGAATGTTTGACAAGCAAACAGACTTCGGGACCAAAAAATCATTTGGACAACTAGAATTGATCTAAACATTAGTTCTATTCCGGAACAATGCTTCCGATGTTTTCCCGACACCGGCAACTGGGAAAAATTATGATCTAAAATAAAATAAAGCTAAGCCACAAAATGTAGCAATAAACCTGGTATACATTTAAGCTAAACGTTGAGTTGAAATAAGAGCAAACATAGAGATTAAACAATAGTGTTAATCACCAATTATTCATAAGATAACCTGTGAACCAAAGTTAAACCTTACTTGCATTCCCTATGTAAATGTTAAACAATAAAAGAAATCTAAGTGTGACCAAATGGGATTGAAGCCATCCCATTGGTAGTTATCACATGTTTGAAAGGATATTCATACGTAGCTGAGTTGAACAATGATGAACCAGAAGAGGGGAGATTGTCTCTCTTATGGAGGCGTTATGAGTCGAGCCTGAAAGTCAAGAGTCAGGGATAGGGGTGATATCAGCGATGTCGTTATGGTCTTCAGAAGATCCTCCTCGGAGGTAGGACGCTGCGTCTTCAGGAGTAGAGAAATCCAAGTGTTTGTCGCCATCATAGATTCTGAGCTTTGCTGGGTAAAGTAGAGAGAATTTTCGTTTGTCGGATACCAATTCAGAACAAATAGGATTAAAGGCCTTCCTTGCTCTCGATAGCTCTGCAGAAAAGTCTTGAAATATGAGCAGACGGTTGTTTTCCCACTGTATAGATCTAATCTTTCTGGAGGCGGACCAGATGGCGACTTTGTGTAAATAATTTAGGCATCTGAACAGTGTAACACGAGGGCGGCCCTCCGGAGAACGGGGAGGAGGACCCACACGGTGCACACGTTCAATTACCAGATCTTTGCAAATATCGGCGATACCTAAAAGATTAGGGAGCGTTGTTTGGACAAATTGAGAAAGATTGTCCCCCTTCAACGTTTCCGGGAGGCCTACCAGCCGAATATTGTTTCTTCTGGACCTGTTTTCTGCGTCGTCTAGCTTCATCCATAATTGATAATTCTCTTTTTCAAGACGTTTGACACAGCCCTGAACATCAGCCATATCATGGCAGAGACCTCCAATTCTATTTTCATTAACAGAGACTTTGTGTGAGAGATGCTGCAAATGGAGCGAGATGTCTGAGACTGCTTTTGACAGCAATGGAGCCATAGCTTGTGTTATGGCCTCTGTGAGGTCAGCGTATGTAATAGGCGAATCAGGAGAACGATCAATTGAAGGGGAACAGGAGAGTGATTGTGAAGCAATCAGTTTTTTGGGAGCTGGAGAAGAGGGAGGGGTGGTAATTCCAGGGGCCATGGTGGAATTAGCTCTCCTTTTTTCCTGACGCACAGGGAGGGAGGAAGGTAGGGCTTTGGCTGCAGAATTGGAGGATAAAAACCGGTCCATCGGTAATAATAGAGATAAAGAAAATGGCGTGTTGTCGTGTTAACAATAATTCACTGGTTTATGAAAGTAAGAAAAAGCATACGTGGTATCTGTGAGCCGTGGAAGCTGGTCCTGTGTATTGTGTTGTTCAGCCTTTGACATCAGCTTGGGGTGTGGTAATAGGCCGGAAATGGTGTATATAGGGTTAAATAGCAGTGACCCACCTTAGAATCTGCAGCAGGAATCAGATGTTTGTCTGTAAGATTCTGTAACTGCGAAGCCAGGCTGTGTACAGGCAAGCAGCAGGAGACTTGCACAGTAATGGCGCTGCTGCGGTTGCTATGGATACCGCTCGTGAATCTGTGAGAGCCGGGTATCGTGGCTGAGCTCAGCGGCTCTCTGCGGCTCTCATTAGCGGCAGTGACTACTCCCAATAAGGGTCCCACAAGAGTGACTGCCTGTCACTCTGAGTGCAACAGAGGAGCGGCCGTGATGATGTGCCGTCTGGCAGGAATTTCCTCGGCGTGCGGGCGGCTCGGATGCAGAGCGGTCTCAGCCGCCGGCGGCTTGCTGCATGGAGGGGCGATGGGGCAGGAGAATCAGCGGCTTATTGAGGCTGTTGAAACAGCCGTTATAACGGTGCCGGGGTCGGGAAACACCGGAGCTGTGCTGTGATGTGTCCTCACAACATGGAGCCGGAACCGGAAGCCTCGGTTAAAAGGGTTCTTGACTCCAAGATGGTTCGGGGTCGGCTGTCATTTTTGGTGCACTGGAAGGGGTATGGCCCAGAGGAGCGGTCGTGGGTGCGCAGTTGTGATCTTCATGCCCCCAGACTGATACGCTCTTTCTTCTCACAGTTCCCCGATAAACCCGGTGGTAGGGGTTCTTTGACCCCTCGTCAGAGGGGGGGTACTGTTAGGATCTCCTGCTCTGTGCTGCCACGTCGCCATGGCAACCGGGAGGCAAGTGTTAGCGAAGTAACCTGAGCGCAGCTGATACTCCGGTCCGGGTTTTTACTGTGTAGTGGTTACAGGCTCTGTGCACGGCAGGGAATCCGGCGCTGGTTTTGTGCTCACAGTCTGTGAGTTCTGAGTGGGGCGTGGACAGCACCTGCTATATAAACCATCCTCTCAGGCTAGGCAAATGCTGCTGAATCTTTGTTTGTTAGTCAGTTCCAGAGAGTTAGCTAGTACTGTGTGACTTTGTATTTACTTGTTGCTTACTGCGAATAGGCCTTGGGATTTGGTACTTCATTCTGCCAATCCGGACATAGCAGTAAGACTGGAGTCAGTTGTTTGACCTGCTGGGGTTCTTTTGCTATTCTGTGAACCCAGCAGGTTTGCGGCTGTACTCTCAGGCCTGCTAGCTTAATCCTCCCTCACTGTGCAGGGCGTCCAGGTGTCAGTTTAGTGGCAGTAAGCTGAACCTGTGCCCTGCAAGTGGGGGTTAGGATTGTGGATACTCTCCTTGTGTCTATATTTCTATCTCTGACCAAGGAGTTTATTCCCACACCCATTGGTAACCCTTTGGGGTTTTTTCTGTTGCCCTTAGCAACATCATTTCAGGTGCTCCACATGTTAAATCACTACACATCGCTTCATTGTCCGCTCTATTCCATCTGAGCATTCCTGACACTAGGGAGACACCCAATTCCTGAGCCTTTGGGCTTCTCCGATCACTTTGTGTTTATTAGTTATTCCATCACCTCCTGTGTATGTTATGTTATACTGTCTGTGAGTTCGTTTGCTTCGCTTCCCTCTCTGTTCATACACCGGTATACTCCTGTTAGCACTGGTGTGCGTAACAGTCATTTTGTTCCCATAGTATTATTAACCTCAATAACCATAATTTCCACTCATTTCCAGTCTATTCTGAACACCTCACACCTCACAATATTATTTTTAGTCCTAAAATTTGCACCGAGGTCGCTGGATGACTAAGTTAAGCGACCCAAGTGGCCAACACAAACACCTGGCCCATCTAGGAATGGCACTGCAGTGTCAGACAGGATGGCAGATTTAAAAAATAGTCCCCAAACAGCACATGATGTAAAGAAAAAAAGAGGTGCACCAAGGTCGCTGGATGGCTAAGCTCAGCGACCCAAGTGGCCGACACAAACACCTTGCCCATCAAGGAGTGGCACTGCAGTGTCAGACAGGATGGCACTTCAAAAAATAGTCCCCAAACAGCACATGATGCAAAGAAAAAAAGAGGTGCGCCAAGGTCGCTGGATGGCTAAGCTAAGCGACCCAAGTGGCCGACACAAACACCTGGCCCATCTAGGAGTGGCACTGCAGCGTCAGACAGGATGGCACTTCGAAAAATAATCCCCAAACAGCACATGATGCAAAGATAAATGAAAGAAAAAAGAGGTGCAAGATGGAATTGTCCATGGGCCCTCCCACCCACCCTTATGTTGTATAAACAGGACATGCACACTTTAACAAACCCATCATTTCAGCGACAGGGTCTGCCACACGACTGTGACTGAAATGACTGGTTGGTTTGGGCCCCCCACCAAAAAAGAAGCAATCAATCTCTCCTTGCACAAACTAGCTCTACAGAGGCAAGATGTCCACCTCCTCCTCATCGTCCGATTCCTCACCCCTTTCACTGTGTACATCCCCCTCCTCACAGATTATTAATTCGTCCCCACTGGAATCCACCATCTCAGGTCCCTGTGTACTTTCTGGAGGCAATTGCTGGTGAATGTTTCCACGGAGGAATTGATTATAATTCATTTTGATGAACATCTTCTCCACATTTTCTGGAAGTAACCTCGTACGCCGATTGCTGACAAGGTGAGCGGCTGCACTAAACACTCTTTCGGAGTACACACTGGAGGGGGGGGCAACTTAGGTAAAATAAAGCCAGTTTGTGCAAGGGCCTCCAAATTGCCTCTTTTTCCTGCCAGTATACTTACGGACTGTCTGACGTGCCTACTTGGATGCGGTCACTCATATAATCCTCCACCATTCTTTCAATGGTGACAGAATCATATGCAGTGACAGTAGACGACATGTCAGTAATCGTTGGCAGGTCCTTCAATCCGGACCAGATGTCAGCACTCGCTCCAGACTGCCCTGCATCACCGCCAGCGGGTGGGCTCGGAATTCTTAGCCTTTTCCTCGCACCCCCAGTTGCGGGAGAATGTGAAGGAGGAGCTGTTGACGGGTCACGTTCCGCTTGACTTGACAATTTTCACACCAGCAGGTCTTTGAACATCTGCAGACTTGTGTCTGCCGGAAAGAGAGATACAACATAGGTTTTAAATCTAGGATCGAGCACGGTGGCCAAAATGTAGTGCTCTGATTTCAACAGATTGACCACCCGTGAATCCTGGTTAAGCGAATTAAGGGCTCCATCCACAAGTCCCACATGCCTAGCGGAATCGCTCTGTTTTAGCTCCTCCTTCAATCTCTCCAGCTTCTTCTGCAAAAGCCTGATGAGGGAAATGACCTGACTCAGGCTGGCAGTGTCTGAACTGACTTCACGTGTGGCAAGTTCAAAGGGTTGCAGAACCTTGCACAACGTTGAAACCATTCTCCACTGCGCTTGAGTCAGGTGCATTCCCCCTCCTTTGCCTATATCGTATGTAGCTGTATAGGCTTGAATGGCCTTTTGCTGCTCCTCCATCCTCTGAAGCATATAGAGGGTTGAATTCCACCTCGTTACCACCTGTTACTTCAGATGATGGCGGGGCAGGTTCAGGAGTGTTTGCTGGTGCTCCAGTCTTCGGCACGCGGTGGCTGAATGCCAAAAGTGGCCCGCAATTCTTCGGGCCACCGACAGCATCTCTTGTACACCCCTGTCATTTTTTAAATAATACTGCACCACCAAATTCAATGTATGTGCAAAACATGGGACGTGCTGGAATTTGCCCACATGTAATGCACGCACAATATTGGTGGCGTTGTCCGATGTCACAAATCCCCAGGAGAGTCCAATTGAGGTAAGCCATTCTGCGATGATGTTCCTCAGTTTCCGTAAGAGGTTGTCAGCTGTGTGCTTCTTATTGAAAGTGGTGATACAAGTCGTAGCCTGCCTAGGACAGAGTTGGCATTTGCGAGATGCTGCTACTGATGCCGGCGCTGCTGTTCTTGCTGCGGGAGGCAATACATCTACCCAGTGGGCTGTCACAGTCATATAGTCCTGAGTCTGCCCTGCTCCACTTGTCCACCTGTCCGTAGTTAAGTGGACATTGGGTACAACTGCATTTTTTAGGACACTGGTGACTCTTTTTCTGAGGTCTGTGTACATTCTCGGTATCGCCTGCCTAGAGAAGTGGAACCTAGATGGTATTTGGTACCAGGGACACACTAACTCAATAAATTGTCAAATTCCCTGTGAATTAATGGTGGATACTGGACACACGTTTAACACCACCCAGGCTGTCAAGGCCTGAGTTATCTGCTTTGCAGCAGGATGACTGCTGTGATATTTCATCTTCTTCGCAAAGGACTGTTGGACAGTCAATTGCTTACTGGAAGGAGTACAAGTGGTCTTCCGACTTCCCCTCTGGGATCACGATCGACTCCCAGCAGCAACAACAGCAGGATGCATCGGAGGAATCCCAGGCAGGAGAGGACTCGTCAGACTTGCCAGTGACATGGCCTGCAGGACTATTGGCTTTCCTGTGTAAGGTGGAAATTGACACTGAGGGAGTTGGTGGTGTGGTTTGCAGGAGCTTGGTTACAAGAGGAAGGGATTTAGTTGTCAGTGGACTGCTTCCGCTGTCACCCAAAGTTTTTGAACTTGTCAATGACTTCTGATGAATGCGCTCCAGGTGACGTATAAGGGAGGATGTTCCTAGGTGATTAACGTCCTTACCCCTACTTCTTACAACTTGACAAAGGCAACACACGGTTTGACACCTGTTGTCCGCATTTCTGTTAAAATAATTCCTCACCGAAGAGGTGATTTTTTTTGTAATTTGACCAGGCATGTCAATGGCCATATTCGTCCCACGGACAACAGGTGTCTCCCCAGGTGCCTGACTTAAACAAACCACCTCACCATCAGAATCCACCTTGTCAATTTCCTCCTCAGCGCCAGCAACACCCATATCCTCATCCTGGTGTACTTCAACAGTGACATCTTCAATTTGACTATCAGGAACTGGACTGCGGGTGCTCCTTCCAGCACTTGCAGGGGGCGTGCAAATAGTGGAAGGTGCCACCTCTTCCCGTCCAGTGTTGGGAAGGGCAGACATCGCAAACGACACAATTAGACTCTCCTTGGGGATTTGTGATTTAGAAGAACGCACAGTACTTTGCTGTGCTTTTGCCAGCTTAAGTCTTTTCATTTTTCTAGTGAGAGGATGAGTGCTTCCATCCTCATGTGAATCTGAACCACTAGCCATGAACATAGGCCAGGGCCTCAGCTGTTCCTTGCCACTCCGTGTCGTAAATGGCATATTGACAAGTTTATGCTTCTCCTCAGACGCTTTTAATTTTGATTTTTGGGTCATTTTACTGAACTTTTGTTTTTTTAATTTGGCAGACGACGTTGATGGCATTTCATCGTCTCGGCCATGACTAGTGGCAGCAGCTTCAGCACGAGGTGGAAGTGGATCTTGATCTTTCCCTTTTTTACCCTCCACATTTTTGTTCTCCATTTTTTAATGTGTGGAATTACTGTATATGCCAGTAATATATATCAATAGCAATGGCCTACTGTACCGTACTGCTATATATATACTGGTGGTCACAGCAAAATTCTGCACTGTCCTCCTACTATATACTGCGCAAAACTAAAATGCAGCACAGGTATGGATGGATAGTATTCTTGACGACACAGAGGTAGAGCAGTGGACTACTGTACCATACTGTTATATATACTGGTGGTCACAGCAAAATTCTACACTGTCCTCCTACTATATTCTACAATGAAGCACAGATATGGAGCGTTTTTCAGGCAGAGAACGTAGATATTTTCAGCACACTGAGCACAGATATTTGCAAGCACACTGAGCACAGATATTTGCAGCACACTGAGCAACGATATTTGCAGCACACTGAGCACAGAAACTGAGAGAACGCAACCACGTCCTCTCGCTATCATCTCCAAAGCACGAGTGAAAATGGCGGCGACGCGCGGCTCCTTATAAAGAATACGAATCTCGCGAGAATCCGACAGCGGGATGATGACGTTCAGCATGCTCGGGTTAACCGAGCAAGGCGGGAAGATCCGAGTCTGCCTCGGAACCGTGTAAAATGGGTGAAGTTCGGGGGGGTTCGGATCTCAACGAACCGAACCCGCGCATCACTAATACATACTGGTCACAATAATGCAGCACAGAGATAGTATACTTGACACAGCTGCAAGATACACAGCAATGGCCTACTGCACTGTACTATATATGTATACTGCTGGTCACCAAAATGCTGCACTGTCCTACTATATACTGGTCACAATAATGCAGCACAGAGATAGTATACTTGACACAGAGCTGCAAGATACACAGCAATGGCCTACTGTACTGTACTATGTGTATACTGCTGGTCACCAAAATGCTGCACTGTCCTACTATATACTGCTCACAATAATGCAGCACAGATATGGATAGTATACTTGACACAGAGCTGCAAGATACAGCAATGGCCTACTGTACTGTACTATTAAGGTATACTGATGGTCACCAAAATGCTGCACTGTCCTACTATATACTGGTCACAATAATGCAGCACAGTGTCAAAGTCAGAAAAATATCGTGATGCACACTACCATATTTGCACCTCATGCGTGTCCCCGCTGCGCGTGCCCACGCTCTCCCGTGCGTACGCATACCCGCTGTTACGTGCACCCGCAGGCGCACGGTATGCGCATTTACGGTAGAGTTTATGTGCGCCTAGCGTGCGACTCAATCGTTACATATTTTTAACATATAATGTATTTTGTAGATTATGGTCCCTTTGATAGAATCTGAAAGTTTAGTTAATATAGCATGTTCATGGACAGAGAAATCCCTCTTTGTTTGATACGAAGGGTCAGACAGGAGTAATACAGTGGTGTTTAGTATCCATCGGAAGAGTATTTAATTAGCAATATTCCGGTGTTGGTTTGAAGCGGATTAATCGCTCGTGCGAATAGTTATGGACATAAGAAGTTTATGTCCATTTACTATTATTTGCACTTACTTATCCATGCGGCGGGAAACCTAGTTTCCCACCCACCTGAGCAGTTGGAAATCGTCACAGCCCACCTGTATGAATCAACCTATGACCTTTTGTTATAATGCGAGGAGGAATTCCTGTGTCCAATGAACAATGAGATTGTAGGGACCATTGAATTGTATTGTGTGTGGGGCATAAATAGACAAGCCGATCACATCCAGCTCACTCTTCAACGGTTCTCATTGCTGATAATCGGGAGCTGGATGTCCAGAGGCGCATGCGATCGTTCCCCTTTGTGCGTAAGTTTTCTCCGCAATCATATTGTCTTTCTTGTTATTATGGGCCATGTCTCTCTCTCTCTCTCTTCTCCTCTTTCTCTCGTATTCTCCTAAACGTAATAGTATTGTATTGTATTTCCTGTGTAGTTACCCGGTTAGTTAGTCTATGTTATATTGGAGTGTATGACTTGTATTGTATTATTCTTTTTCTCAAGTATAACATTCATATAAGGCGTTAGACCCTAAGCCCGGTAGTTGTGTGTTCATTATAGTGTTAAGTATTCTCAGAGCGTCGGTGACGCTCGAACAGCTTTTAAGTTAATAAGGTTATACTGTGTTGAATCTACACCCTATCTCTACACTAAGGTTTTACTGCATATTACATTGTTTATGGTTTAGATATAAAGGTTTAACATTGTGAGCGTCTGCGCCGCTCGTGGTCTCGAGCGTCCGCTACGCTGATAGCGTAGCATTACGGTAGTCGCTCACCTATAAGTGTGCCCGATACCAACAGCGTATTCTCGCGAGCGTTTGTGTCGCTCGAGCGGCTCGCTCCCGATACAGCGTCCGCTACGCTATAGCGAACCATTACGTTAGTCAGCAGCCAATAGCGTGCCTGCCTGTGATCTCTTGGCCGTGAGCGAACGTGACGCTTGAGCGTCTCGACCACGGCTAAGCGATTGTTACGCAACGTGCGTACCCTTACGGTACTCCATACGTCAATAGCGTACAGTGTTCTTAGGCCTCTTAAAGGGTTTTAAATAAGATAAATATTTAGCTTTATCAACAGAGATAGTATACTTGACACGAGCTGCAAGATACACAGCAATGGCCTACTGTACTGTACTATCTGTATACTGCTAGTCACCAAAATGCTGCACTGTCCTACTATATACTGCTCACAATAATGCAGCACAGAGATAGTATACTTGACACAGAGCTGCAAGATACAGCAATGGCCTACTGTACTGTACTATATATGTATACTGCTGGTCACCAAAATGCTGCACTGTCCTACTATATACTGCTCACAATAATGCAGTACAGAGATAGTATACTTGACACAGAGCTGAAAGATACACAGCAATGGCCTACTGTACTGTACTATATATGTATACTGCTGGTCACCAAACTGCTGCACTGTCCTACTATATACTGCTCACAATAATGCAGCACAGAGATAGTATACTTGACACAGAGCTGCAAGATACAGCAATGGCCTACTGTACTGTACTATATATGTATACTGCTAGTCACCAAAATGCTACACTGTCCTACTATATACTGCTCACAATAATGCAGCACAGAGATAGTATACTTGACACAGAGCTGCAAGATACACAGCAATGGCCTACTGTACTGTACTACTATAATACTGGTGGTCCCCAGTCCCCACAATGCAGCACACTGAGCACAGATATGGAGCGTTTTCAGGCAGAGAACGTAGATATTTTCAGCACACTAAGCACAGATTATTTGCAGCACACTGAGCACAGATATTTGCAGCACACTGAGCACAGATATT
This sequence comes from Pseudophryne corroboree, assembly GCF_028390025.1. Classification (NCBI taxonomy): domain Eukaryota; kingdom Metazoa; phylum Chordata; class Amphibia; order Anura; family Myobatrachidae; genus Pseudophryne; species Pseudophryne corroboree. The sequence continues at coordinate 34,446,226 of NC_086444.1, read as the reverse complement.
TGTAGCACACTGAGCACAGAGACGGAGCTTTTCAGGGAGAGAACGCAGCCACGTCCTCTCCGTTCAATCTCTAATGCACGAGTGGAAAATGGCGCGGCTCTTTATATAGAATACGAATCTCGCGAGAATCCAACAGCGGGATGCTGACGTTCGGGCGCGTTCGGGTTAACCGAGCAAGGCGGGAAGATCCGAGGCTGCCTCGGAACCGTGTAAAATAGGTGAAGTTCGGGGGGGTTTGTATATTGACGGACCGAACCCGCTCATCTCTATTTTATGTAAAACAAAACAAAAATTTAAAAACAAAACCAAAAACCAGTCACGGGTCAAATCTGAAACCAAAACTGGATGACGAATTAGAGCCAAAACCAGCAAAAAAAGTTAAGGCGCACATCTCTACTTAACACCCAACCTAGGTTGCGCTAAACCACTGCTTCTTATATATGTTCTATTTTAAGGCGTTTCAGGTGACCACATGGTTTGTCTGTGCACCTTTCTGAAGTGCAGAACTTAAAACTGTTTTTACTCCATTCATCTGGTCACCATTTTACTGAGTGTCCTGATCTTACTGCTTATTGGGCCGTTACTTTACATTTGTGCCAACAGTAATGAGAACGCTTGTTTGTTTATTGAGAAACTGTAAAGTGGGTCTTAGCTATCATTAAATGAAACAGAAACTGTAATGAAGAAATTAATGCGCTGCCTTTGTGTCATATATTACAGTAGATCGCTTTGAGAGGATTTCTCCACACACATATAGTGCTGAAATTGTAATGAATAAATAAAACCAGAAAGTCACAGCTTTTGGGAGTTATATTTTATTGAAGCTTCTGTCCTCCATGACGTCTCTTATCTACAGTCTGCTTTTCTCTAATTAACTGCTGCAAAGCAATTAAATCCTAATTTCTTTATTCCTTTTCTCATATTCTACTTCCCTTAATTACCCCTGCATAATGCACATCTCTTTCTCCTCTGTAAGCATCCGCTAACTTTCAGATACAGATAAAGAGTAAGTTTGGAATCTGGAAGGTAGAAGAGTGCGAATAAGGCAGAAAAATCAATGGGGAATAGAGGCTGTATGGGTCCAGATCTCAGTGTAAATTAAGATATGCTGTAAACCACATAATTAAGTCTAAATAGTTATTTTTAACCCCATCATTACCATTGGCACATTTCAAATTTGCCCCTTACGAGCCTCCACTATTTACTTTTTTTTTGTATTGTGTCAGCTTTGTGAGTGATGTGCCTCTGCCCAATGGAATTTTATATTCTATTGGTTTTTTTTTTGTTGTTGTTGTTGTTGTTGTTGTTGTTGTTGTGGTTTTTTGGGGGTTATTTTTTTGGGGGAGGGGTGGTAACATAATGGAGTACTGAAAATAATGTTTCATTTATTGCATTGTACAAGAATAATCTCACAACTAATGTCTACGGTATACTGTATGTTCTAAAAATATAGTATACATTAAAGGGTAGATGGTATATTTACTAAAGTGTGGGTATTCAGAAGTGGTTATGTCTCTCCTAGCAACCAATCAGATTCTACTTATCATGTATCTAGCACCTTCTAGAAGATAAATGCCAGAATCTGATTGGTTGTTATGGGCACCCTCTCAATTTATGTAAACTTGCACTTTAGTAGCTATTCCCTCTACTTTCCAATGTATACTGTATAATGTATTTTTAGAACATATACCGTAGACAGTAGTCGTCACCAGCCAGGAGCATAAGGCGTCCATTTGCTACAAATACTTTTTTATCCCCTTTATTCTGAAGGGGCATGGCCATGCCTCCTGCAATTAGGCCTTACTCCCAAAATGTTACCTGGGCCTGGCATACCTCTCTACAACACTGTTAAGTGGCATGTGGAGAGGTCTCTGTGGCATGTGGTGAGATCTGAGTGGCATGTGGGGAAGTCTGAATGACACGTGGTGAGGTCTGAGTGGCATGTGGGGAGGTCTGTGTGTCATGTGCGAAGGTCTGTGCGGCATGTGCAGAGGTCTGAGTGCCACATGGTGAGGACTGAGTGGCATGTGGGGAGGTCTGTGTGGCATGTGAGGGGTCTGTGTGGCATGTGGGGGGGTCTGTTTGGCATGTGGGGTGTTCTGTATGGCATGTGGGGAAGTCTGAGTGGCATGTTGGGAGGTCTGAGTGGCACGTGGCGAGGTCTGAGTGGCATGTGGGGAGGTCTGTGTGGCATGTGGGGAGGTCTGAGTGGCATGTGGGAAGGTCTGTGTGTCATGTGCGAAGGTCTGTGCGGCATGTGCAGAGGTCTGAGTGACACATGGTGAGGACTGAGTGGCATGTGGGGAGGTCTGTGTGGCATGTGGGGGGTCTGTGTGGCATGTGGGGGGGTCTGTTTGGCATGTGGGGGGTTCTGTGTGGCATGTGGGGAAGTCTGAGTGGCATGTTGGGAGGTCTGAGTGGCACGTGGCGAGGTCTGAGTGGCATGTGGGGAGGTCTGTGTGGCATGTGGGGAGGTCTGTGTGGCATGTGGAAAGGTCTGAGTGGCATGTGGTGAGGTCTGAGTGGCACGTGGTGAGGTCTGAGTGGCATGTGGGGAGGTCTGTGTGGCATGTGGGAATGTCTGAGTGGTATGTGGGGATGTTTGTGTGGCATGTGGGGAGGTCTGTGTAGCATGTGGGGATGTCTGAGTGGTATGTGGGGAGGTCTGTGCAGCATGTGGGGAGATCTGTGTGGCATGTGGGGAGGTCTGAGTGGCATGTGGGGAGATCTGTGTGGCATGTGGAAAGGTCTGTGTGGCATGTGGGGAGGTCTGAGTGGCATGTGGGGAGGTCTTAGAGGAATGTGGAAAGGTCTGAGTGGCATGTGGGCAGGTCTGTGTGGCATGTGGGAATGTCTGAGTGGTATGTGGGGAGGTCTGTGTGGCATGTGGGGAGGTCTGAGTGGCATGTGGGGAGGTCTGTATGGCATGTGGGAAGGTCTAAGTGACATGTGAAGAGGTCTGAGTGGCATGTGGGGAGTTCTGTGTGACATGTGGGTAGGTCTGAGAGGAATGTGGAAAGGTCTGTGTGGCATGTGGGAAGGTCTGTGTGGCACGTGGTGAGGTCTGAGTGATATGTTGGAAGGTCTGTATGGCATGTAGGGAAGTTTGAGTGACATGTGAGGAGGTCTGAGTGGCATGTTGGAAGGTCTGTGTGGCATGTGGGAAGGTCTGGGTGGCTCGTGTGGAGGTCTCAGTGGCATGTGATGAGATCTGTATGGCATGTGAGGAGGACTCAGTGGCATGTGGGGGGGGGGTCTGAGTGGAATGTGGAAAGGTCTGTGTGGCATGTGGGAAGGTCTGAGTGGCATGCATTGTGGTCTGTGTGGCATGTGGGGAGGTCTGAGTGGCATGTGGGGAGGTCTGTATGGCATGTGGGGTAGTCTGAGTGGCATGAGGGGAGGTCTGTATAGCATGTGGGGAAGTCTGAGTGGCATGAGGGGAGGTCTGTGTGGCATGTGTGGAGGTCTGAGTGGCATGTGGCGAGGTCTGAGTGGCATGTTGGGAGGTCTGTGCGGCATGTGGGGAGGTCTGAGTGGCATGTGGGAAGGTCTGAGTGGCATGTGGGGAGGTCTGAGTTGCATTTGGGAAGGTATGAGTGGCATGTGGGAAGGTCTGAGTGGCATGTGGGAAGGTATGAGTGGCATGTGGGAAGGTCTGAGTGGCATGTGGGAAGGTATGAGTGGCATGTGGGAAGGTCTGAGTGGCATGTGGGGAGGTCTGAGTGGCATGTGGGTAGGTCTGTATGGCATGTGTGGAGGTCTGAGTGGCATTTGGGGAGGTCTGAGCGGAATCTAGGTTAGCTTTTGTTGAAATCATGGGATCTGGGATCCCATCTAAAGATAATGAAATATTCTATATACAGTAAATGTCTCTGAATGATATTAATAACTTCTTAAAAATCCTAGTGGCCAAGTAATCATTCTGTGCCCCTCCTGACTTGCTCCAAAACAGATGTCACTAAAGTTGTTTTGTTCATACGTTTGTAAATCCAGTCATCAGGACACAGAGACATGTGAGTTCACTGCTGTGCTGTTTATTCCATCACCAACTCCAGACACACACACACACACACACACACACACACACACACACACACACTGGACCACCCACTTCCCAGCATCCCCCTGGTCCCAGGGACCATCACTGAAGATTCAGGCTTACACAGATTAGTAAGGGAGTGTCTACAAATATAAGCATTCTAATAAACTAACATCACATCCTCTTTTCTTTAAAGATAAGCCATGTACGCTTCAATGCAACAATTAACAACGTCATATTAAGAACATCATCTAACACGTTTCAATGAGTCTCTCAGGTCTGTGTATTTCCCTTTTGGGTCTTTCATACACAGTCTGTGTTTCATCTACCATGTTGGACCTTTCTAGAATCGTGGTTTGTTGACCATTATGAGGATCATCATATATGTCAGATGAAGGGAATTCTTCAGTCATGTTGTCTTCATTATGGTTAGGTTGAGATCTTAAATCCACCCGATTTCTTCTTACTTCCGTTCCACGCTCTGTACGTATAGTATACGATCTTGGTGCTGCTTGTGCTTGCACAATACCTTTCTGCACCCAAATACCTTTCTCGTGATCTCTGAGACACACTTGGTCACCCGATTTTAGATCAGATAAGCTTTTTGCTCGCCTGTCATGGAACAGTTTCTGTTTAGCCTGTTGACGTTCCTTACTCAGTCTGACCAACACTGAGTTATGTGTATTAAGCAGTTCATCATGTATCGGGAGATTTGCTCTAATCCTCCTTCCCATCAGTATTTGTGCAGGAGAAAGTCCATTCTGTAAAGGTGTACTGCGGTAGATAAAAAGACTTTTGTAGAAATCTTCTTTACCTTCTTGAGCTTTTTTCATGAGACTCTTTACAGTTTTTACTGAACTTTCCACCAACCCATTTGAGCGTGGATAGTGGGGACTTGACGTAGTATGGACAAATTCCCACTCATCAGCAAATTGTCTAAATTCAGCACTGGAAAACTGGGGACCATTGTCAGTGAACACTTCCATAGGAACACCATGCCTTGCAAAGATTGACTTCATGCAATTGATTACAGCTTTACTAGTAGTTGTATGTAGTGTCTTCACCTCAGGGTAGTTAGAGTAATAATCAGTCACGACAATGTACGTTTTCCCATTACAATCAAACAAATCTGCGCCAACTTTCTGGTACGGTCTCTATGGCACTGCGTGAGGACTCAGTGGCTCGACTTGTTGTTTCGGTCTATACGTAAGACATAATTCACATGTAGCTGTAGTCTGTGCTATGTCTTGGTTCATTCTTGGCCAATACATAACTTCACGCGCTCTCCGCTTACATTTTTCTTCTCCTAAGTGGCCTTCATGTATCTTGCACAGCATAGTTTTTCTTAGTCGTGCAGGTATTACAAACCTATTGCCTTTGTAAATAATACCATCGACAACTGTAAGGTCACTGCGGTACATCCAATAATCATGGATAGACAGCGGGCACGCATGTTTTTCTGCTGGCCAACCTTTCAGAATGATATCTTTCAACACTTTCATTGTGTCATCTGTCTCAGTTTCTTTCCTAATCTGTTCTTGTCTTGCAAGAGACACTGGTAGGGAAGCTACAATCAAATTAACATAGGCTTCTATCTCTTCAGCCATCAGACTTTTGGAACCTTCACTTTTGTCCACAGCATGAGAAAGTGTATCAGCAATGTACATGTATTTGCCCGGACAGTACAGCAAGTGTACATCATATTTCTGTAGTCTGATAAGCATTCGTTGAATTCTCATGGGACAGTCATGTAATGATTTAGTCATGATAGCTACCAATGGCTTGTGGTCAGTTTCCACTGTAAATGTTTGACCATACACAAACTGATGAAATCGCTCACATGCATATGTGATCGCTAGAAGTTCTTTTTCTATCTGAGCATACCTTGTTTCAGCACTTGTCAGTGCTCTTGATGCATAGATTACTGGTTGCCATGTATCCTCATGTTCTTGTAAGAGCACTGAGCCTAGGCCAAATTGCGAAGCATCTGCTGAAATTCTTATTCTTTTCGCAGGATCAAAGAATTTTAGCACTGGTTACTCTGTAATGATCTGTTTCAAGTTTTGCCAACTTTCTTCTTGTTCATGTGACCACATCCACTCGTTATCTTTGTCCAACAACCATCTAAGAGAGGCTGTTCTTCAGAGAGTAGAGAAATAAACTTTCCTAAGTAAGTAATGATCCCTAGGAATCTTCTGACGTCGTCTTTGTTGTTAGGACTTTCCATGTTCACTATGGCTGATATTTTCCTTGGATCTGGTTTCACACCTTGATCCGAGACCACGTCGCCCATAAAGGTAAGTGTATTCACGCCAAATTCACATTTGTCCTTGTTTAGCTTTAGATTCACTTTCTTGACAAGTTGCATTACTTGTCTCAATCTAGAATCATGTTCTTCCTTTGTAGATCCCCAGACAATAATGTCATCCATCATTGTTACAACACCTGGAATATGTTCAAAAATCATGTGTATCTTTTTGTGATATACTTCTGGAGCAGATAATATTCCATATGGTAGTCGAAGAAATCTGTATCTACCTTCTGGTGTATTAAATGTACAAAGCTTTGAGCTGGCCTCATCTAGCTTCATTTGCCAGAATCCTGAAGATGCGTCCAATTTACTGAACTATTTTGCTCCAGCAAATTGCGACATGATTTCATCTCTGGTTGGTAGTTTGAAATGTTCTCGTTTAATAGCTTTGTTTAAATCTCTGGGGTCTAGACATATTCTAAGTTGTCCATTTTTCTTTTCAACAATTACTAAGGAGCTTACCCATTCAGTAGGCTCATCAACTTTCTGTATCACACCCAAGGCTTCCATGCGATTTAACTCTTGTTTCAGTTTTTCTCTCAGCACAAACGGCACTTTTCTACAAGGGTGTATCACTGGAGAAACTTGCGTGTCTATATTTATTTTATGCTCTCCAGGCAAACAACCTAGGCCTTCAAACAAGTCTCTGTATTCTGTAAACATTGATTTGCAGTCATCTTCTACTTGTGATGTCACCATAAAAACTTTCTTTAGCAAGCTTAGTTTCTCACAGGAACTTAAGCCTAGAATCGGTTGCACATTTTTATCGACAATCAGTAGAGATGTTTTAAACTGTTGTCCCTTATATTTCAGTGTCACTAAGCATGTACCTTTCACAGGAATTTCCTCCCCAGGGTACCCTGTAACTTTCACTTTGGCTGGATGAATTTTAGGTTTTACCCTAAAAGTCTTATAGTCTTGAAATGATATTAAATTCACCTGCGCGCCAGTATCAAGCTTAAAGGGAATGACAATCTCATTCACAGTTAAAGGGACAATCCATTCTTTCTTATCTGCACTGCAAAGTTCAATGCAATCCACAAAGAATTCCTCTGTTTGTTTAACAGCATGCACATTGGTTGTTTCCCTTTTCATTTTACAGCATTTGGCAAAGTGATTAAGTCTACCACATTTCATGCAGGTTTTACCATAAGCAGGGCACATTTTAGGATTGTGAGCATTTCCACATCTACTACACATTTCCTTATTAGACTGTGGCTTAGACTGCTTCATTCTTGAGAATGGAGGTGTGCTTGGCTCTGTGTTCTGCACTACATGGACAACAGCATCAACTTCCTTGTGTAACTTTTTGGCTTGAAATCTAGTTATTTCTGCAGATCTACACATAGGGGGTCATTCCGAGTTGTTCGCTCGCAAGCTGCTTTTAGCTGCTTTGCACACGCTAAGCCGCCGCCTACTGGGAGTGAATCTTAGCTTATCAAAATTGCGAACGAAAGATTAGCAAAATAGCGAATAGACACCTCTTAGCAGTTTCTGAGTAGCTCCACACTTACTCGGCATCTGCGATCAGTTCAGTGCTTGTCGTTCCTGGTTTGACGTCACAAACACACCCAGCGTTCGCCCAGACACTCCTCCGTTTCTCCAGCCACTCCCGCGTTTTTCCCAGAAACGGTAGCGTTTTTTCGCACACACCCATAAAACGCCCAGTTTCCGCCCAGAAACACCCACTTCCTGTCAATCACATTACGATCACCAGAACGAAGAAAAAACCTCGTAATGCCGTGAGTAAAATACCTAACTGCATAGCAAATTTACTTGGCGCAGTCGCACTGCGGACATTGCGCATGCGCATTAGCGACTAATCGCTCCGTTGCGAGAAAAAAATACCGAGCGAACAACTCGGAATGACCCCCATAGTCACTGCCTTGTCTAGTGTTAGGTCTTGCTCTCTCAGCAGTCTCTCTCTGAGTCCATTATCAGGTATTCCTCAGACAATACGATCACTAATCAGTGAATCCTTTAAATCAACAAACTCAAAGGATTTACTGAGTGATTGCAGCTCTGTAACATACTGATCAAATCCATCTACAGACTTCTGATCACATGTGAAAAACTTATATATTTCATATGTCACATTTTTCCTTGGCACAAAGTAATCTTCAAACTTTTGCATTATAGAAGATAGCACCATATTCTGCCCCTCAGCAAACTGAAAACTATTATAAATGTCCAGCACATCCTCTCCTATCACATGGAGGAAAATGGATGCCTTCGTTTTGTCAGCCTCTGAATCAGCTCCACATGCAGCAAGATACATATTAAACCTTTGCTTAAATCTTTTCCAGTTTTCAGACAAGTTACCAGACATCAGCATGCCGGTTGGAGGAGTTAGTTTATCCATGGTTACTCACTGTTTGAAGAGAGGAGCACACGGCAGGCTTTGCAGACACTGATTATCACAGCCTTACAGACTTCTGCAAGATTCTTTCACACTCTGAGAGCACTAACAGTCCAAGTTAAACTTCTTCTGACACCATGTTTTGTTCATACATTTGTAAATCCAGTCATCAGGACACAGAGACATGTGAGTTCACTGCTGTGCTGTTTATTCATTCACCAACTCCAGACACACACTCACTGGACCACCCACTTCCCAGCATCCCCCTGGTCCCAGGTACCATCACTGAAGATTCAGGCTTACACAGATTAGTAAGGGAGTGTCTACAAATATAAGCACTCTAATACACTAACATCACAAAAGTGAAGACTTTTTTTAATTTGCAAGTATTCATTTATTTCTCAACTTTCATTGACATAGTGCCAGCATAGTCCATTGTGCTTTACAGTTGGGAACAAAACAGTGATATAATAGACAAAGAGGTAAGAGGGCCTGCTGGCAAGCTTACAACATATGGGGAAATAGGACATTGATGTATGAGGATAAGAGCGACATTTTGCAAATTGGTCAAGGGAAGATTGCAGAGGTATTTTAATGTAACGCTAATAATATGTCCGGCGATCAAATGGTTTTATACCCTATTAGTAAACGATTACACAATACCTTCCTGTAACAAGAAATATGGAAATGTGAAAGATTTAGTTCTTAATTCCTTTATCCTGTTTCAATTATTGGAAAAGTAACGCGACAAAGTAACAACAGACAAAAGTACGTCTGCCTCTTCTCCATGTGTTTTCCAGTGCTGCCGATCTGAGTCCGCAGGGTGAAACAGACTGTTCTCCTCTGCAGCCTGGGTAGAATGAGGTCCATTATATCTAACAGCTGGACACTTAATTATCAAAAGATTACTGATTTCCAACTGCCTAAATAACACTGGTACATTGAAGAACACTTGAGGATTCATCAAATAAAGGTCTCAGCCAGTTTTCCTTTTTTTTTATATTTTGTTCTTTATAGAATTCAAAGCGTTCCCATCTGTGAAGAGTAATGAGGATTAGAAACACTGCAGAATATAGCAGGAGGCCTGTCGCAAGTTGATTATAGTTCGATGCATGTAGGAAAATACATAATACAGTATACTGCACAATGAATGTGATCAAAATAGTGTTTGCTCAAATAGATTCAAAATATAAAATATATGTAATAGCATATACACAGACAGGTATAACTACAAATCTCAGCATGCCCAGGCAGCCCCTGTATAATACAGTATACAGATGAGGCTAGGGCTTAGATGGCACTGTCATAAGGCACCAAGGTAACACATGGCAAGATGGTCTCTTGGTTATGCAGACATACTGGGTGGGATTCAAATCTTGCAGCTCCCCTCCCGCCCCCATCGCGCCCGCCGGTAGTATTCAAATGTTACTGCCGATGGACGCGATATCAGCATTTCAGCTGAAATGCACGAAAAGTGACTTTTCACGATCGCGCCTATGTCTTTAGTCGGGTTTAGCTGCTTTACGCGGCTAAACCCGTCTCTTATTGGCGTGATCAGTGCGATAACAGGGGGTCATAGAATATCGCCCCGCAATCTCCCGTCACTTTAGACGGGAGATCGGGGGCAAAAAAAGATTTGAATCCCGCCCATTGTATCTTTCATTCATGGACATCCTGGTGAAGATATGACCAATGTTCTAGGTTTGCCATATATCAGTCAGTAAGGAACTGTCTCTAATGGTTCCCACCTGACACACTTAGTAATTGGCTATTATTAGAAGTTTCTGTAGACAGTTTAGGCAAAGCAGTGAGAGCAAATTCGGGGGCATAACATTCAAATTCCCCTACATGTCCTCATTTTAGGCTGGGCTGAATTAAGGTTTGTGTGGACCCAGGGTAACTAACTTATGGAGACGTCTACCAAAAAAATTGTCAAAATAATATCCTGGAGAAATTATTTAAAAGTATGCGTAAATGCCCCAGCACAACAAATGTGTTGTACGCAGTGTAGTAGCCCAAGTTCATATTATGCCACACAGTGCCCTGAGTTCACATGCTACAGTGCCACCAGGTCACATTATGCCACAGTTCTCAAAGTTCACATGAAACCCCACTGCACTGTCCGCAATTCACATTATGCCACACCGTGTCCACAGTTCACATTATGCCACAGTCACACATACCCCCAGCTCACATTATGCCGCACAGTGCCCAGAGTTCACATGCCACAGTTCACCCAGTTCACATTATGCAACAGTACAGCCAGTTCACATTATGCCACAGTGCACCGGCACCCAGTTCACATGAAACCCCACTGCACTGTCCACAGCTCACATTATGCCACACAGTGTCCACAGTTCACATTATACCACAGTCACACATACCCCCAGATCACATTATGCCACACACTGGCCTGAGTTCACATTATGCCACAGTCACACATACCCCCAGCTCACATTATGCCGCACAGTGCCCAGAGTTCACATGCCACAGTTCACCCAGTTCACATTATGCAACAGTACAGCCAGTTCACATTATGCCACAGTGCCCTGGCACCCAGTTCACATGAAACCCCACTGCACTGTCCACAGCTCACATTATGCCACACAGTGTCCACAGTTCACATTATGTAACAGTCACACATTACCCCAGTTCACATTATCCCACACAGTGTCCACTGTTCCCATTATACCACAGTCACACATACCCCCAGATCACATTATGCCACACACTGGCCACAGTTCACATTATGCCACAGTGCACCGGCACCCAGTTCACATGAAACCCCACTGCCATGTCCACAGTTCACATTATGCCACACACTGCCCACAGTTCACATTATGCCACACAGTGACCCCAGTTCACATTACTGTAACCCCATGTAAGAGTTATAATAGTTTATACACAAATATATTGTAAACTATACATTTGTGATGTAAAGGAGTAATGTAACACTGATACAGAGTTAAAATGTAGTGTATATGGCCAAGTGCACCCCTGAGTATGGGGTTAACCTAAAATATATTAATAATGTCAAAAGAGAAAAAAAATTCAAGCATGTACACCAGCTACAGTATATGTATTTTTATTGATATGTATTTTTATTAGAGATGTGCACCGGACACTTTTCAGGTTTTGTGTTTTGGATTTGGTTCTGCGGTCGTGTTTTGGATTTGGACGCATTTTGGCAAAACCACCCTTTCGAATTTTTGTCAGATTCGGATGCGTTTTGGATTCGGGTGTTTTTAAAAAAAACAACCTCAAAAACAGCTTAAATCATAGAATTTGGGGGTAATTTTGATCCTATAGTATTATTAACCTCAATAACCATAATTTCCACTCAATTCCAGTCTATTCTGAACACCTCACACCTCACAATATTATTTTTAGTACTAAAATTTGCACCGAGGTCGCTGGATGACTAAGCTAAGCGACCCAAGTGGGCGGCATAAACACCTGGCCCATCTAGGAGTGGCACTGAAGTGTCAGACAGGATGGCACTTAAAAAAATAGTCCCCAAACAGAACATGATGCAAAGATAAATAAAAAAAAGAGGTGCAAGATGGAATTGTCATTGGGCCCTCCCACCCACCCAAATTGTCCTTGGGCCCTCCCACCCACCCTTATGTTGTATAAACAGGACATGCACTCTTTAATAAACCCATCATTTTTCAGTGACAGGGTCTGCCACACGACTGTGGCTGAAATGACTGGTTGTTTGGGCCCCCACCAAAAAAGAAGCAATCAATCTCTCCTTGCACAAACTGGCTCTACAGAGGCAGGATGTCCATCTCCTCCTCATGCTCCGATTCCTCACCCCTTTCTCTGTGTACATCCCCCTCCTCACAGTATTAATTCGTCCCCACTGGAATCCACCATCACAGGTCCCTGTAAACTTTCTGGAGGCAATTGCTGGTAAATGTCTCCACGGAGGAATTTATTATAATTCATTTTGATGAACATCATCTTCCCCACATTTTCTGGAAGTAACCTCCTACGCCGATCGCTGACAAGGTGACCGGCTGCACTAAACACTCTTTCGGAGTACACACTGGAGGGGGGGGGGGGCAACTTAGGTAAAATAAAGCCAGTTTGTGCAAGGGCCTCCAAATTGCCTCTTTTTCCTGCCAGTATACGTACGGACTGTCTAACATGCCTACTTGGATGCTGTCACTCATATAATCCTCCACCATTCTTTCAATGGTGACAGAAACATATGCAGTGACAGTAGACGACATGTCAGTAATTGTTGGCAGGTCCTTCAGTCCGGACCAGATGTCAGCACTTGCTCCTGACTGCCCTGGGAAATGTTATCCTTTTCCTAGTAGCTCCAGTGGCGGTAGAAAATGAAGTAGGAGCTGTTGGCGGGTCACGTTCCGCTTGACTTGACAATTGTCTCACCAGCAGGTCTTTGAACCTCTGCAGACTTGTGTCTGCCGGAAAGAGAGATACAACGTAGGCTTTAAACCTAGGATCGAGCACGGTGGCCAAAATATAGTGCTTTGATTTCAACAGATTGACCACCCGTGAATCCTGGTTAAGCGAATGAAGGGCTCCATCCACAAGTCCCACATGCCTAGCGGAATTGCTCCATTTTAGCTCCTTCTTCAATCTCTCCAGCTATTTCTGCAAAAGCCTGATGAGGGGAATGACCTGACTCAGGCTGGCAGTGTCTGAACTGACTTCACGTGTGGCAAGTTCGAAGGGTTGGAGAACCTTGCACAAGACGGAAATCATTCTCCACTGCACTTGAGTCAGGTGCATTTCCCCTCCTTTGCCTATATCGTAGGCAGATGTATAGGCTTGAATGGCCTTTTGCTGCTCCTCCATCCTCTGAAGCATATAGAGGGTTGAATTCCACATCGTTACCACCTCTTGCTTCAGCTGATGGAAGGGCATGTTCAGGAGTGTTTGCTGGCGCTCCAGTCTTCGGCATGCGGTGGCTGAATGCCAAAAGTGGCCCGCAATTTTTCTGGCCATCGACAGCATCTCCTGCACGCCCCTGTCATTTTTCGGAAAATTCTGCACCACCAAATTAATTGTATGTGCAAAACATGGGACTTGCTGGAATTTGCCCACATGTAATGCACGCACAATATTAGTGGCGTTGTCCGATATCACAAATCCTTAGGAGAGTCCAATTGGGTAAGCCAATTTGCGATTATGTTCCTCAGTTTCCGTAAGAGGTTGTCAGCTGTGTGCCTCTTATGGAAAGCGGTGATACAAAGCGTAGCCTGCCTAGAAACGATTTGGCATTTGCGAGATGCTGCTACTGGTGCCGTCGCTGTTGTTGCTGCGGGAGGCAATACATCTACCCAGTGGGCTGTCACAGTCATATAGTCCTTATTCTGCCCTGCTCCACTTGTCCACATGTCCGTGGTTAAGTGGACAGTGGGTACAACTGCATTTTTTAGGACACTGGTAACTCTTTTTCTGACGTCTGTGTACATTCTCGGTATCACCTGCCTAGAGAAGTGAAACCTAAATGGGATTTGGTACCGGGGACACAGTACCTCAAGCAATTCTCTAAGTCCCTGTGAAGTAACGGTGGATACCGGACACACGTCTAACACCAACATAGTTGTCAAGGCCTGAGTAATCCACTTTGCAACAGGATGACTGCTGTGATATTTCATCTTCCTCGCAAAGGACTGTTGGACAGTCAATTGCTTACTGGAAGTAGTACAAGTGGTCTTCCGACTTCCCCTCTGCGATGACGATCGACTCCCAGCAGCAACAACAGCAGCGCCAGCAGCAGTAGGCGTTACACTCAAGGATCCATCAGAGGAATTCCAGTTAGGAGAGGACTCATCAGACTTGCCAGTAACATAGCCTGCAGGACTATTGGCGTTCCTGTCTAAGGAGGAAATTGACATTGAGGGAGTTGGTGGTGTGGTTTGCAGGAGCTTGGGTACAAGAGGAAGAAGGGATTTAGTTGTCAGTGGACTGGTTCCGCTGTCACCCAAAGTTTTTGAACTTGTCAATGACTTCAGGTGAATGCGTTCCAGGTGACGTATAAGGGAGGATGTTCCTAGGTGGTTAACGTCCTTACCCCTACTTATTACAGCTTGACAAAGGCAACACATGGCTTGACACCTGTTGTCCGCATTTCTGTTTAAATAATTCCAAACCGAAGAGGTGATTTTTTGGGTATTTTGACCAGGCATGTCAATGGCCTTAATCATCCCATGGACAACAGGTGTCTCCCCGGGTGCCTGACTTAAACAAACCACCTCACCATCAGAATCCTCCTCGTCAATTTCCTCCTCAGCGCCAGCAACACCCATATCCTCATCCTGGTGTACTTCAACAGTGACATCTTCAATTTGAATATCAGGAACTGGACTGTGGGTGCTCTTCCAGCAATTGTTAATGGTGGGAGGAGCCACCTCTTTCTGTCCAGTGTTGGGAAGGTCAGGGTTCGCACCCGCCGACACATTTGGACTCTCCTTGGGGATTTGTGATTTAGAACGCACAATTCTTTGCTGTGCTTTTGCCAGCTTAACTCTTTTCATTTTTCTAGCGGTAGGATGAGTGCTTCCATCCTCATGTGAAGCTGAACCACTAGCCATGAACATAGGCCAGGGCCTTAGCCGTTCCTTGCCACTCCGTGTCGTAAATGGCATATTGGCAAGTTTACGCTTCTCCTCAGACGATTTTAATTTAGATTTTTGGGTCATTTTACTGAACTTTTGCTTTTTGGATTTTACATGCTCTCTACTATGACATTGGGCATCGGCCTTGGCAGACGACGTTGATGGCATTTCATCGTCTCTGCCATGAGTAGTGGCAGCAGCTTCAGCACTAGGTGGAAGTGGATCTTGATCTTTCTCTATTTTACCCTCCACATTTTTGTTCTCCATTTTTTAATGTGTGGAATTATATGCCAGTGATATATCTGGAATTAGATGGCAGTAATGTCTGGAATTAGATACCACTAGATAGATACCAGATACCACTGTGACTGGAATGATGATGGCCTATGCACAGTGACAGGACACTACCACAGCACCCTACAGCAGCAAGATGCAGCACAAGACACTGGACTAGTATATTAGTAATATACTGTAGTATTACTGAGTTCCACAATGCAGCACAAGACAATGAGCAGTGATAATGAGCACTGATGATGATACTATTGAGAACTGACACTGAGCAGCAAGATGCAGCACAAGAGAGACACACTACTAGTATTACTGAGCAGCAATAAGAAAGCACTGATACTGAGCACTGATATTGAGATCTGCCACTGAGAGAACGTAGCCATGTCCTCTCTGCTCTCTCTACAATGCACAAGTGAAAATGGCGGCGACGTGCGGCTCTTTATATGGAATCCGAATCTCGCGAGAATCCGACAGCTGGATAATGACGTTTTCCCTGGTTCAGGTTTTCTGAGTCAGGCGAGAAAACCCGAGATGGCTCGGAACCTGGCTCAGAGCGTGAGGTTCGGTACGGTTCAGTTCTCTGAGATCCGAACCCGCTCATCTCTAGTTTTCATAAATGTATTATAGAGATGTGTGGCGGGCACTTTTCGTGTTTTGTGTTTTGGTTCTAATTCCCCGCTCGTGTTTTGGTTTTGGATTGGTTTTGCCAACCGAGCCTGCCTCGGACCCGTGTAAACCACGTGGAGTTCGGGGAGGTTCAGTTCTCGGAGAACCGAACCCGCTCATCTCTAATTTTTATATATGCTAAAATGTATTATATGTATACACTTATTAATGTACACATTAGTGGGCAGTGACTGAGGGAATATTCTAGTAACTCCTTGTGCTCCTAGCTGTCAAACATCCAGTGGGGTGATTGACAGTGGGTGGGGCATCACCACAGGATAGGTCACGTGACCTCTTGGAGAGGGAGAGATAAGAGCTGTCAGACACAGCTGACAGCAGTCTACTGATCCCTCCCTGGAGTTCTCATCCCCCTGTGCCTGAGCTACCACCCGAGCTGTAGACATCAGAGCTGTGAACTAGCGGCCAGGCACAGGGGGGTGAAGCCGGAGAGGAAGCCGAGAACACAGCAGGAGCTGTGAGGTCTCCATCGCAGAGTGAGGATCGGCGGCCATGTCTCCAGTGAAGAGTCCTCGGTGGCGGCAGCAGAGTGTACCCCAGCACTGATAGCCAGGTGGCTGCCATGGTAACTGCCGTCCCCCTGAATGATAAAATGGAGGAGGTAAAACAGACATTGACTGGAGATGGAGCTAGTGAGCTGGTTCTCCCTTACAGTGATGGTGTGAAGCGAAGCAGCCAGCTAGGGGAATGTCCAAGGCCGCATAGCCTGTCACTGCGAGAGACGGGAGGAGTTGGGGGAATGGCGGCAGAAGTGACAGACAGGCAGCCACTGTCAGGAGCTACGCTGGTGTGGTGAGAAACCTTTCCCTGCACACACATACACCACTGCCGAGGGAGGAATAGGGGGAGGGAGCATCCAGTGACCACCAATAGGAACTTAAGAGGGCGGAGTCGGGGGAGTGGCCAGCCTTTTATTTCTAAAGCTGGGCAACGTTTAAAGACAGCACTAGGAGCTGTATCTGAGCACATTACCACTGACACAGGCATGGTAACTGGTATGAGCGGAACACAGCTGCTGCAGCTGTCATTACACACTACCTCAGTATGCTCTGTAACATGGAGGGATTGCTATATCATTCAAACACAAAGCCACCTCAAAGCTAAAACATGGAGCAACACAATACATATGTCCCAGAGGAGACCATTACTAGAGAGGAGTCTACTTCCTTTATTCAAGTCTGCAAAAAGACACCATAGGAATGAGACTAGAACACTTACAGTACTGTGACCATATGCATCCTAGTGACTCAAGGCAGCTTAGTGATATTTACTGATGACTGATAAATACTATGGAGCCATAGGGAACTTGGTCTCTGTCACATCTAAACCAAAACCACCTTACCAGCATATCTAGTGACTGGAGCTCCACCTTAACTTATATATATATATATATATATGTATATATATATATATATATATATATATATATATATACACATGTAACCCTTAGTCTGTTTAATTTAGGTCCCAGAGTAGGTAAAGTGTATCACCTGTTAGTGCCTCCACCCGTGCTTTTGTTATGCGTAATGGCAATGGGTCAGCTCGGGAAAACCCAATCAGTTTTGCTATAAGTATAGTATCTATGTGTTACTTACTTAATACTTCTCTGTCTTTTGTTCATAGGAATGTACCAACCTCGGTTCATCTATAAACCATTTGCCAGGTAAGTATTATATAGCATCCATTTATTTAATCATCATAGAATTTAGTCATTACATGTAATAACTTCTCCCAGACATTACAGACTACAATATTATATTATACCCATTCTATACAGGGTTTACTGCATGCAAATACAAAAAATGTTACCTTGGTACCAAAAAGATAATATGTTCAAATGTTGTTGCTATTAAATACCCGGGTATTATGCTGTGGAGTACTTTTATGCAACTAGAGTTATATTAAGTACTACACTTACTGAATGCTTACTCAATTTAGCTTACAGTAGATTGGTATAACTTTAAAGGCAGGTTGTCTATGGGGCCAGATCCGTAGAAGAAACTCATGTAGTAGCGTTCAGTGGGGAAAATATGAAGCTTCACTTGTTCTATTGATGAGAGTTGATTCCGTTGCGTCAATAACACCTCTATTTAGTTCGTGCACTACGTGTATTAGTATTTCGCAGTCTCCTCAAGGTGAGTGGGGCACGTTCTCACATCAATGCACCCCCTTTCCAAACTGTATCCTAACTGGAATAGTGAATTTACTTAATACATCATCCGATGATAATCCAATCCGCAGAGTACTTGCAAAGTTGAATATATATGTTACCCTTATGATCACTGATGCAGTATTTTCTAGGGACAGTCACTAGAGATGTACGTGGGTAGCTTGAATATAATTTTAAAGCTGCAATACTTCCTCACCCACTGATGACTCAAATACTACTCTCTGCCTCAATGAGTAGGAATACCTGCTACCACTTCGGATATATATATATATTCCGAAATTCATTAGGCTTAGCCGGAGCGGAATATTAACTGCTTTCTCCAGATGTTGGGCTGCTGAAGGTATCTGTGTGTCAGTGGTAGGCATACCACACTGTAGAAGTAGCTACGTACTTGCAAAGGTTCACATGCAATCCCTGGAGCCGTTATCTGACAGTCTAGGGTAAGGACGCTATTTCTATATGATCCACTATCAATGTGAATGGTGATAGTGCGCCTGCTATATGTCCCCTGATCCAGATGTTCCCAGATTCACAGGCTTACCGGCATTAGAAGCACTTACTGAAAGGGAAGGCTCTTTACTGAAGTCCCCTCCTGCTGGGCGGCCTTACTCCCTGGCCGATCCAATTGCTCTGTCTCAGGGGCGGGCCCTGGGCGTCGCGTCCTCTCCGGTGCCTCCTTGCTCGTTCCCAGCACCTCCCCTCTGCTTCAAGCGCCCAGTCTGTCTCAGTGCTCCTCTTTAGTCCACTACAGCTCAGGGGACATGACTCGGTTTTACCGGAGTGGTAGCTCCTTGTTCCAGTAAGTCGCAGATCTCCACTCTCCCGTCCGCTCCCCTCTCCGGCTCGTCCAGCTCTCTCTTCAATTTTCTCTGCACCACCAACCGCCGTTTTCTCCCCGTGCTCCTCCTCGCTCGTGGTCACTCAGTCTTCCTTTTCTCCGCTCCTCCCGCTATCCCCGCGAGCACACTTACATATATACATAGGCTGCCAAGGAGTCCACATCTCACCTCAGCACCATCCTCCACCATAAAATTATATATACCAGTAATAATTAATATACACAATCAATTTGGCACACTTACTTCTTTCTATATTATTCTCTTCTAAATGACTAATTAATGCAGAGTTTAATGCATACCTAAAGCATTACCTGTTAACATACTATATAGGGCTGTCCCATTAAACATTTGAGTGAACTAAACAATATATATATTCCAGGGAATCGTAATTAGCACCCGACATACCACTGGGTTAAACACACAGTATAGTCACATACTGTATATGAACCGGTGTCAGGTCCGGGTGTTTTTGTGAATCCGTTAACCCGAAACCAACCACAGGTGTAGGTGCTGGGGTATGAAGAAAGCAGGGAGGACGAAGAAAGTTCCGTTTCATATATTTATTAAAAATAACAGTTCAGTAAAGAGTTAAATGACAAGTTGTTAATCATCATATTATACTGACGTATTGCAGGAATGGCAGAAATAATATGCAGGATGAATCTCAAAGACAAATAAAAGAAATGTTCATGGAACTGTATATGAAACAAGCTGATAAATAAATGTTGGATTGTACAAATATAAACAAGCTTTGATGCTGAACGGCAGAATGTGTTTAACTGGGTAATGCAGACATGAAGAAATAACTGTAAGGATTTGCAATGAAGTTTTGAGAGTTAACTGAGAGACTGTGAAGAATTATCCTTGTTATGGTAACATAGAAAATAAAAGTACTTAATTGGGTTACTTGCGGATTCCGGAAATCACTGTGAAACTGTAGCAGATGACAAGATGATGAATGGGTTAAATGCTGAGTAGAACAAACGAACAGCTGAGGGTAGTGGAATCCTCCAAACTTTGTATGGTAGGCAGACAAGGTAACCTCATGCAAGACTCTGGGAATCCAACTACTTCCAGTAGGTGTGCAATTAACTGACAGCACAGCGGGGAGCTGGTGGATCTTTTAGCAGTGAAGGCTGCAGACGGACCTCTGGGAACGGAGGCGATATCTGGACCACGGGAATCACACAGGAATGCACGGAGAGAGCTCAGAGCTAGAGCACAGCGTTGATACAACAAAGCACTGGCCCAGAGTAACATAATCCCAGCCTACTTAAAGGCAGCACACGCACGGGATTGGCTTACACCTGCCCACAGGTGTTTTCACAAGTGCTCTGTATTACCTATTTGGTCTCCAACATGGCCACCTCCTATACAGCAGACACACCGCAGTGCCTTAGGCCATTTGGTCCCTGCACTCCCAGTTCCCAGACTCTGCATTACCTGTGCCACTGATCACGCCGCATCCCCACACGGGCGCACAGCAACGCGAGCAACCGCACTGGCAACGGATGAACCCCAGAACCCGCAGAGGTGAGAGACCGGTTCGTGACAATCGGTTTATTACTGATAACATCTCTGAGCTTAATGGAAAGAGTTATAGTGAATTAATAAGTAAAATCTGTAAAGCTATGTTAAGTGAACCAGTTGTTATGAAATTTGGTGTGTATTGGTTACCCGTTATATTTTATAATTTTATGTGTCCACCTAACCTTGAACTTTATGCTATTATGTTGCTACTGGCTTAAGGTGGAGTAATAAACATTACAATCCGATGATTGGGAATCCAGATTGGTGTACATGAGACGCTGTACAGTATTCTGTGACCCATACCACATCCTACCTTAGGACAATGGGTATATACAATACTGGAAAGGGATTTCCCAAGAACAGTAGGCCCAAAATACTTACTGATACTTGGATGGAGGCACTGTTAAATTTGTCCTCTTAATTGGAGGTTAAGGGTGGGTACCCTTTAGACAACAAGGTAATTGGTAACCTTGAGTCCCTTTATAGATTAAAGGGGGTTACATTATGGAGGCACCGCTGAGATGGGAGAAAAGAGATACTCAGGTGCAAAGTAAATATAGCACATACTGTATCTCCAAAGGGTGTTTATGGAAGAAGGGAGACGGAGATATTTGTGCAGGTTTTATTGATATTAGTAGGGCATTAGCTTCATACTTGCTTCCTAGGTTGGTGGCAATGAGGGCTACTACCAGAGGTGAACGGGCCATAGTACTGTAGGACAAAGACATGGATGAAGAGATAGGTGAAACTATGGTCGCATCGGGTGTCCGATCCCATACCATCAGAAGTTCTCTCTGTAGTATTGGGTAAGGATTGGTGACCTGACTAGTGACTAAAATACTTAGGGAGAGGGAATGCGGTAAAGGAGATGGTGAAACCGGCTGTAGCATGGTGCAAGTGATTTGATAGGTACCTATAGTGAAAGACGGAGGTAGCCTTGCTCACACTGAGAGTAAGATGAGTAAATGGGGGAGTAGAGGAGACAGGTACCTGAAGTGAGAAACAGACATATTCTCACAGAGTGTGGGAATAGTAGCTACTAGCTGGAGCCAAATAGGCTGACCCATAGGAGGTGATGGAGGGGGCCAGGAGATGGGATCCACCCTCCACAATGGAAAATTTGGGTAGGGGGAGTATATTGGAAGTCTTCTCCTTCAAAGTATAAACGTTAATGAGAAAAATTAATAGACAGAAATACAGAGTGTGGTAGTTAATGGGAAGCCACAGGTGTGGCATTGTAATGAGTGAGAAATTCCTGGATGGGAGTCCAGTGAATAGTGAAAGTTGAGGTGAATGATGATCTAGTTGATAATCATATATCATACTCAGACCATCAGGGAGAGAAATGTAACCCCATGTAAGGATTATAATTGAGTTTACACATAAATGTGTTGTATACCATGCATTTTTGATGTGAAGGAGTAATGTAACCCTGATAGAGTTAAAATGTCATGTATACGGCCAAGTGCACCCCTGAGTATGGGGTTAACCTAAAATATATTACTAATGTCAAAAGAGAAAAAAAATCATGAATGTACACCAGCTATATGTATTTTTATATATGCTAATATGCATTATACTGTATGTATACATTTATTAATGTACACATTAGTGGCCAGTGACTGAGGGAACATTCTAGTAACTCCTAGTGCTCCAGCTGTCAATCATCCAGTGGGGTGATTGCCAGTAGGTGAGGCATCACCTCAGGAGAGGTCACGTGACCTCTTGGATAGGGAGAGATAAGAGCTGTCAGTCACAGCTGAGAAGAGTCTCCTGATCCCTCCCTTGAGTGCTCATCCCCCTGTGCCTGAGCTACCGCCCCAGCTGTAGACATCAGAGCTGTGAACTAGCGGCCAGGCACAGGGGGGTGAAGCTGGAGAGGGAGCCAGGAATACATTGGGAGCTGTGAGGTCTCCATCGGAGAGTGGGGATCGTCGGCCATGTTTCCAGTGCAGAGTTCCCCCGGCGGCGGCCGGGTGTGGGTCGCAGCGGCTGCGTGACATCACACGCAGCCGCTGCGACCCGGGCAGCGATGAGTATCTCCCTGCTGTGCGATGTTTTTGTACTTGTGCGATGGGGCAGGGACTGACATGCGGGGCGGACTAGCCCTTTGCTGGGCGTCTCCCCGCATGTCTGTATGACTGATCGAAGCTGTGCTAAATTTAGCACATCTACGATCAGGTCTGAATCACCCCCTAAATTCTGTTCTCAGAAGTGACAGGTATTGTGAATAAGATGTTTATTTTATCACATATTTCAAAAGGTTTTACTTGATGCTCCTGCCTTTTATACTTCACTCAATGGGAACTATGCTTATTAGAGATGTACGCCGTCGCCGACCCACGTGTTTTACATTACTTTTCATGTTTTGGTTCTGATTTCACAAAACCACTCACGTGTTTTGGTTTTGTATCTGCATTTTTTTTTTTATAAAAATGCTAAAAACAGCTGAAATCATGTATTTTGGGCCTGATTTTACTCCTACAGTATCATTAACATTAATAACATTCATTTCCAGTTATTTTCAGTCAAGTTTGACCACCTCCGTCTCATCTCACAATATTGTTCACCAATATTGGGCAAAATATTTTTGTTTAAAAATGTGTTGCAAATTAGTAATATATTACATCAATAACCAACAAAAATAGGCTTTTTTGGTTTTGTGCCCAGGCATCATAATTATGCCACAGTCACACATACACCCAGTTCACATTATGCCACACAGTGTCCACAGTTCACATTATGCCACAGTGTCCACAGTTCACATTATGCTACAGTCACACATACCCCAGTCCACATTATGCCACACAGTGTTCCAGTTCACATTATGCCACACACTGCCCCAGTGGTGTAAGTAGAAAAAATGTCTTATAGGTACTGTGTGGGTGCACCAAAAATGGGTGTGGCCAAATGCCACATGGGGCGTGGCCAAATGAAAATGGGGGCATGATACATATATGGGGGAGGGGCAGATACACATATGACCCCAATAGTGCCAGATACACATTGCACCACAGTGCCAGATATTCATTGCCCCACATTGCCAGATATATAGTGCCCCACAGTGCCAGAAACACATTGCCTCACTGTGCCAGATACACATTGCTTCACTGTGCCAGATACACAAATGCCCCCAGAGTGCCAGATATACATTGCCTCATAGTGCCAGATACACATTGCCCCACAGTGCCAGATACACAAATGCCCCCAGAGTGCCAGATACAGAAATGCCTCCCCCCCAGTGCCAGATATGCCTCCAGTACCAGATACAGAAATGCCCCCAGTGCCAGATACACATGTCCCCCCAGTGTCAGATATGCCCCCAGTGCCAGATACACATGTCCCCCCAGTGCTAGATACTGTACACATGTCCTCCCAGTGCCAGATATGCCCTCAGTATCAGATATGCCCCCAGTGCCAGATACACATGTCCCCCCAGTGCCAGATATGCCCCCAGTACCAGATACACATGTCCCCCCAGTGCCAGATATGCCCCCAGTGCCAGATACACATGTCCCCCCAGTGCCAGATATGCCCCCAGTGCTAGATACTGTACACATGTCCTCCCAGTGCCAGATATGCCCCCAGTGCCAGATACACATGTCCCCCCAGTGCCAGATATGCCCCCAGTGCCAGATACACATGTCCCCCCAGTGCCAGATACACATGTCCCCCCAGTGTGAGATACACGTGTCCCCCCAGTGCCAAATACACATGCCCCCCCAGTGCCAAATATGCCCCCAGTGCCAGATACACATGTCCTCCCAGTGCCAGATATGCCCCCAGTGCCAGATACACATGTCCCCCGCAGTGCCAGATATGCCCACAGTGCCAGATACACATGTCCCCCCAGTGGCAGATATGCCCCTAGTGCCAGATACACATGCCCCCCCAGTGCCAGATATACCCCCAGTGCCAGATACACATGCCCCGCAGTACCAGATATGCCCTCAGTGTCAGATATGCCCCCAGTGCCAGATACACATGTCCCCCGCAGTGCCAGATATGCCCCCAGTGCCAGATACACATGTCCTCTCAGTGCCAGATATACCACCAGTGCCAGATATGCCCCCAGTGCCAGATACACATGTCCCCCCAGTGCCAAATATGCCCCCAGTGCCAGATACACATGTCCTCCCAGTGCCAGATATACCACCAGTGCCAGATATGCCCACAGTGCCAGATACACATGTTCCCCCATTGCCAGATACACATGTCCCCCCAGTGGCAGATATGCCCACAGTGCCAGATACACATGTCCCCCCAGTGCCAGATATGCCCCCAGTGCCAGGTACACATGTCCCCCCAGTGCCAGATATGCCCCCAGTTCCGGATATGCCCCCAGTGCCAGGTATACATGCCCCCCTTCCCCTGCTGCTCACCGCTGCTGCTGGTGTCTTGATCCTGTGTGTGTGTGAGGGGAGGAGAGCGCAGTCTGCTCCTCCCCTGCCCCTCAGTCGGTGCGGGTGTCACTGTCTTCCTTCAATTCAGTGCCATCCATGAGCCAATCAAATCTCGCGGTCCGGTAGCCTTGGCTGCCGGTCTGCAAGTTCTGATTGGCTCACGGGCTGGTGCTGACTTGAATGAAGACACTGAGGGGCAGGAGAGCGAACGCTGCGCTCTTCTCCCCTCAAGCAGCGGTTCCGGTGAGCACCGAAGGGAGGGGAGGGAGGGGCGGCGAGGAGCGGCGGCCCTTCGGCGTGGGTACGGCGTACCCACAGCTAAATTCTTAAGGGTACGCCATACCCACCCGTACCCGCCCACTTGCACCACTGCACTGCCCACAGTTCACATTATGCCACACAGTGTCCCAAATCACATAATACCACAGCGTTCACAGTTCACATAATGCCACACACTGCCCACAATTCACATTATGCCACACACTGCCCACAGTTCACATTATGCCACACACTGCCCACAGTTCACATTATGCCACACAGTGACCCCAGTTCACATTACTAATAAAATATGTGATTACTAGTTAGACAGAATTAGATTAGAGCACAGTGTGTTCTAAAGAAACCAGTAACATAAATAATGTACACTAATACGTAGGTGGAAATCTTTCAAGTGCCTTTCTAAGACCTTGAATATGCATTATTGGATACATTGATATTATATTGCAAACTTAAATTATAGTCTCAGAAGTGACAGGTTTTGTGAATAAGATGTTTATTTGTATCACATATTTCAAAAGGTTTTACTTGATATCCCTGCTTTTTAAACTTCACTTAATGGGAACTATTATTTATTTATTATTATTATTTATTTATTAACAGTTTCTTATATAGCGCAGCATATTCCGTTGTGCTTTACAATTAGAACAACAGTAATAGAACAAAACTGGGTAAAAACAGACAGACATAGAGGTAGGAGGGCGCTGCTCGCAAGCTTACAATCTATAGGGAAATAGGCATAGATACACAAGGATAGATGCTACCTATTGCATAATGGTCCACCAGATTGCTAGGTTCTTAATGGGCTGTATGATGATACCCCACAAAGTTATCCAAGTGTCAGGAGGGAGTGAGACTAAAGAAAGACAAGATATGTGATGTTATGAATACTCTACAGAGGATGTAATTAGATAGGGAAGCACTGAAGGTTATGTCGGTGGGTCTGGAATTTGATAGGCTTGTCTGAAGAGGTGAGTTTTCGGGGAACATTTAAAGGATTGGAGACTAGAGGCGAGTCTTACTGTGCTTACTAGAGATGGGCACCGACCCACGTCTTTTGGTTTTGGATTTGGATTAATGTTCATGTTTTGGCTCTGATTTTGCAAAACCACACTCACATGCTTTGGTTTTGGATCTGCATTTGTTTTAAATAAAAATGCTAAAAATGGCTAAAAACATGTAATTTGGGCCTGATTTTGTTCCTACAGTATCACTAACATTAATTACATTAATTTCCTGTTATTTTCAGTCAATTTTGACCACCTCACAACTCACAATATTGGTGGTCATTCCGAGTTGTTCGCTCGCTAGCAGTTTTTAGCAGCCGTGCAAATGCTATGCCGCCTCCCACTGGGAGTGTATTTTAGCTTAGCAAAAGTGCGAACAAAAGGATCGCAGAGCGGCAGCATAATTTTTTTGTGCAGTTTTAGAGTAGCTCAATACCTACTCAGCGCTTGCGATCACTTTAGACTGTTCAGTTCCTGTTTTGACGTCACAAACACGCCCTGTGTTCTCCCAGCCACGGCTGCATTTTTCCTGGCATGCCTGTGTTTTTTCGAACACTCCCTGAAAACGGCCAGTTGACACCCAGAAACGCCCACTTCATGTCAATCACTCTACGGCCAACAGTGCATCTGAAAAGCTTCGCTAGACCCTGTGTGAAACTACATCGTTCTATGTAATATTACTTTGGCGTGCGCATTGCGCCGCATACGCATGCGCAGAAGTGCCATTTTTTTTGCCTCATCGCTGCACAGCGAACGAATGCAGCTAGCGATCAACTCGGAATGACTACCATTGTTCACCAATATTGGCCAAAATATTTCTGTTTAAAAATTTGTTGCAAATTATTAATGTATTACAGCAAGAGCCAATAAAATTGGCTTTTTTTGTCTTATGCCCAGGCATCACAATGGCTTTCTTTTTCTCACTGGTGGCTGAATTACACATGCAACATCCTCATTATCAATATCCTCATTAGTATCATATACAGTAGTACACAAATATCCCCCTCATCCTGTTGTACTACTCTAAATTCCTTGATTTCTCTTATGTCATCATCACTATCTTTACTTGTACTGCTCATCCCCACATTAGCAGAGGGTACAGATATGGTGAAATTAGGCTTTTCTACGAGTACAGTGTGAAAAATGTCAGACTTTGTGAACACACAGTTTGTTCTTCAGCCTTAGTGTTCTTTTTTTGGGGGAATTTCAGGTGCCCTTTCTTAAACTCTGCCCTCTGGACCACCTTTAGTAGATGCTGTTTTACTATTAAAACTGGCAGCAGTCACAGTACTAGTACTTGTTTGCTGCTCCTGCTCTTCCATTGACTGATTGTGATCCATATTGATGTATGGCACCTACTGATCATTATTGTAACACGGTGCCACTGCCTGGCCCTGAGCATACACGAGTCTTTTAAAAAAATAAAGTTTTTTAACAAATGACAACAACTTCATACTGTGACCCACAACGCTTATATTATTAATGTGGAGGCATGGCACCTACTGAGCATTATTGTTTAACACAGTGCCACTGACTGACCCTGAACACACAAGTTTTTTTTACCACACAGCTGCGGCTCATACGCTTATAGGCACACTGGCACCTATTTTTTTAACTGTGCCCGAAGGTCCTGCCCCACAGTACACAGTGCCACTGTTACAGAGTACACAGGGCCTGCACAACAATGCTCCTAAATGAGTGCTGCATCCTAGGTCCCAGTGCCGTACACCCTTTCCTACTGCAGTCAGCCCACATTCCCACTGTCCCACAGTACACAGTGCCACTGCCCTACAGTGCCACTGCCTGTTCAATAGTGTTCCTTATTGTTTTTGTTTGTGTGTTTTTTGGAAAGTGCCTATAAGGCGTTCAGCCCAGTACTAACACCCACTCCAGTGCCCCCCTATAAATTTTATTGTTTGGGAAGTGCCCTAAGAGACACTCAGTCTCAGCCCAGTCCCAAGACTTTCTTCATACAGTCGACAAGGCTGAAATGGCACCCGGTCACCATGGAATGGACTTCTATCGAATGCAAAACATACAAGATCCGGTGCCGGGAAGTTGGCGTTTTTGCCTCATTTCAAGATCCGAAAATAGTAGGCAGATACGAGTCAGGACTCGGATTCACTCAGAACCGTGAAGTTTGGGTGGGCTCGGTTTTCTGAACAGCTCTAATGGTTATATGCTCACATTTTGGAAATTTGGCATGTTTATCTTCGAAGCGTCTGACATTTCAGGCGCTTTCGTTAATAAGTGTAGACTAATTGCAAGATGAATCGGTCTGCGCCGGCCTGGATTCATAAATCCAGCTTTCTTCTGTAATTAGGGAAATGCGGATAATATTTTACACCAAACTTTTCTAAAAATGTATTAATGACAGAACTTACGGTTTAGTTAATTAGAATCTGCTTACCAATCATAAAAAGTTATAGCTGACTATACAGATTATTTTACTACTTTATATACTTTTTTCAAATAGTTAATGAAGGAAGAACTATTTTTACCGCCGCAAAAAATTTATTGTACGCTGCAAATGTTAACAGGCCATAGATCTGAATCTAAATGAAAATATAAGCAAAAACATATTACAAGTTCAGCACTTTCTGCGCGCCTAGCCTAAAAGCAGCAATACATTTAACAGCAGAACGCATTCCTTTTTTTTTTTTTTGTTAAAGAAAATGGTTCACATTGAAGTTTTTTTTTTTCATGCTAACTTTCAGGAAAGGTCATATCAGCATTTCTTTGGACTGCGTTAACAATAAATTTGCTTCCTCTGCTAAAATGAAAACCATGGTTCTACAAATCAATCAAGCCTGCTTGTCACAACTCAATTCCGCACTACATTCTGTTCTGCTGTGGCCAATACCAACCTGACAGACAAATACATGACCCTTATAATTTATGGGTCCCATCTATCTTGACTCTAATTTACTTCTGAGTATTATCCACTATTAAAATGAGCTTCAGACGAAATGTCTTCTGTGCGCTGTTTGTGACTCACAAACTCAATTATTTGTGATGGGGATAAAAATAAAAATTGTAGCATAAACCTTTAAAGTACAAAATTATAGTTCTGTTTGCAGTGGTTCATTTAAAATAGAATTGCTGTGCAGATCGGTGATAATCCTATCCTAGGAGAACAGGAGAACAGGAGGGTCATTAGGACAAGTCTTTATTATATGTCAGTTTTGTGCAAGAGTGATGGTATTTATGACATTAATTAAAATATATTGTACTAAAAAAAAGGGGTTTAGTATGAAATACCTACAGATGGAGCCATGCTAGTCTTGGCTCCATCTGTGACTAGGCGCACATAGACACTGTGTGCGTCTCTGTCTGGACGGGCCCGCACGCCCAGACGGACGGAGACGCGCCCAATTCATATTAATGGAGAGCGTCTCCGTCCAGACAGAGGCGCTTATGATGGGAAGCGGCTCTGTGCAGTCCCGGCGTGACTAGGCGGCAGTGGCGTGCGGTGAGGTCAGAGGCTGGTGAGGCACTACAGCCATAATGTCCGCCGAATCTTGCCGATGACCCCTACCGCCGCCGAGCCAATACCTGCTACTGCCTCTGAGCCGATGCCTGCTGCCACCGCCAATGGCTTACAAACTCGCCCACCATCAACTAACCCAGCCCTCCGCCACTAATTTGCATCTCAATCCGATGCCGCCAATGCCCGCTGCCTGCCTGCTCATCATACTTGTGATATATTGTACATTTTTATAGAAAAAAAATAAAAATTAGTGTTTGGGAAGGGAGTGGGAGGAGGACATGAATACAATTTTGTTGTCCAGGGCTTCCATTAACTTAATGGAGAAGGGTCTGAATGGGTTAAAAAATGTAAAAAAAAAAATGTGTGAGGTCCCCCCTCCTAAGTATAACCAGCCTCGGGCTCTTTGAGCCGGTCCTGGTTGTTTAAATACTGGGAAAAAATTGGACAGGGGTTCCCCGTATTCAGACAACCAGCACCGGGCTCTTAGACCGGTCCTAGTTCCAAAAATACGGGGGACAAAAGATGTAGGGGTCCCCCGTATTTTTAAAACCAGCACCGGGCTCCACTAGCCAGGGACATAATGCCACAGCCGGGGGACACATTTATGTAGGTCCCTGCGGCCGTGGCATTACCCCCCCAACTAGTCACCACTGGCCGGGGTTCCCTGGAGGAGTGGGGACCCCTTAAATCAAGAGGTCCCCCCCCTCCAAGCACCCAAGGGCCAGGGGTGAAGCCCGAGGCTGTCCCCAGCACCCCTGGGCGGTGGGTGCCGGGCTGATAGCCATAAGTGTGTATAAAAAAGAATATTGTTTTTTGTTGTGGAACTACAAGGCCCAGCAAGCCTCCCCCGCTTGCTGGTACTTGGAGAACCTCAAGTGCCAGCATGCGGGGAAATAACGGGCCCGCTGGTACCTGTAGTTCTACAACAGCAAAAATACCCAAATAAAAACACAATACACACACCGTGAAAGTAAAAATTTATTAAAACACACTTACACACTCACACATACTTACCTACATCCCACGCCGGTCACGTCCACTTGTCCAGTAGAATCCAATAGGGCCGGTACCTGTAAAAATGAAAATTATACTTACAAATAAAGTAATCCACAGGAGGAGAGAGAGAGAGAGAGAAAGAGAGAGAGATAAATGAATGAATATTATGCACTCGCTGACGCGGGAGGACGTTAGCATAGACAGGGGAGAGTGCTGCTGCTAGCTGGGATGATGGAGCAGGCTCCCCCAATAGTTGTGAGCCCAGTAGCTGTACCCCTAGTAGCTTTGCCCCCTGTAGCAGTGCCCCCAGTAGCAGTGCCACGAGTAGTTGTGACCCCTGTAGTTGTGCCCCCAGTCGCTGTGCCCTTTGTAGCTGTGCCGCCTGTAGCTTTGCCCCTTGTGGCTGTGCCCCCAGTAGTTGTGACCCCTGTAGCTGTGCCCGTTGTAGCTGTGCCCCTTGTAGCAGTGCCCTGAGTAGTTGTGCCCCCAGTCACTGTGACCCCTGTAGCTTTGCCCCCAGTCGCTGTGCCCCCAGTAGTTGTGTCCCCAGTCGCTGTGCCCCTTGTAGCTTTGCACCCAATAGCTGTGCCCCCTAGCTGTGCCCCGAGTAGTTGTGCCCCCAGTCGCTGTGCCCCCAGTCACTGTGCCCCCTGTAGCTTTGCCCCCAGTAGCTGTGCCCCCAATAGCTGTGACCCCTGTAATTGTGCCCCCAGTTGCTGTGCCCCTTGTAGTTGTGCCCCCCAGTTGCTGTGCCCCTTGTAGTTGTGCCCCCCCAGTTGCTGTGCCCCTTGTAGTTGTGACCCACAGTTGCTGTGCCCCTTGTAGTTGTGCCCCCCAGTTGCAGTGCCCCTTGTAGTTGTGCCCCTTTTGCTGTGCCCCTGTTGCTGTGCCCCTTATAGTTGTGCCCCTGTTGCTGTGCCCCTTGTAGTTGTGCCCCTTGTAGTTGTGCCCCTTTTGCTGTGCCCCTTGTAGTTGTGCCCCTTGTAGTTGTGCCCCTTATAGTTGTGCCCCTGTTGCTGTGCCCCTTGTAGTTGTGCCCCTTTTGCTGTGCCCCTTGTAGTTGTGCCCCTTTTGCTGCGCCCCTTGTAGTTGTGCCCCTTTTGCTGTGCCCCTTATAGTTGTGCCCCTTTTGCTTTGCCCCTTATAGTTGTGCCCCTTTTGCTGTGCCCCTTATAGTTGTGCCCCTTTTGCTGTGCCCCTTATAGTTGTGCCCCTTTTGCTGTGCCCGTTATAGTTGTGCCCCTTTTGCTGTGCCCCTTATAGTTGTGCCTCTTTTGCTGTGCCCCTTATAGTTGTGCCCCTTTTGCTGTGCCCCTGTTGCTCTGCCCCTTATAGTTGTGCCCCTGTTGCTGTGCCCCTTGTTGTTGTGCCCCCCAGTTGCTGAACCCCTGTTGCTCTGCCCCCAACACACACATAAAAAAAAAAAAACACACACACACACATACTTACCGCTCCAGCAGCGCAGCTCCATTAGCGCTGTCCTCCGTCTCCGTCCGCTGGCTCGTCTCTGCTGTACTATGGGAGAGACGTCATGACTCATGACGTCTCTCCCATAGTAGCGCCGCTCAGCAGCGCTGGCTGCAGTGGGCGCCCACACAGCCCACGGTGCCCGCTGCAGCCGGGAAGGAGGCTCGCTAGTGATCGGACAGTGGATGCAGCACTGGATCCGCTGGGCCAATCACATCTGGGGCACTGACAGGGGCGTGCATTCATCGGGGCTGAATGCACGCCCCTGTCATTGCGGCACCAGTGTAGGTGCTGTTTCCCCATTTATTTTCAATGGGCTTTCACAGCCCATTGCTGCGCCCCGCCCCCTGCCCGCCCCCCGGACTTTTAGTGTTAGCAGCGGGAGGCACCTCTCCCGCTGCCTCCCACCCTCACAAGCAGCCACAGGGGGGGGAATTATTAAAATAATGAAAAAATATATTTATAACAGACTCTGTGTTATAAATATCTTCTTTTTATTATTTTAATCATTATGACAGGGGAGGCGCTGCCCCCCTGCCTCCCCTGACTGCACGTCCCTGCTAGGCGGATGGATCGCCTAGTCACACCGGGAGTGCATGCCTGCGACTAGGGAGGGGGCGGGGTAAGATAAGGGAGGCTCCATCTGTACAATCAAAATCCTGACAACCATTGACTGACGGTCAAAATCCTGACAAGGTCAAAATCTCAACATTTAAAATACCGACAAGGTCAAAATACCGACATTTAAAATGTCGACAGGTCAAAAAAAATCGTAATTTTTTCATTTTTTTATGTGTATGTTGACATAAGTCGACATGGACACTGTATATGTCTGCGGCGTCCCCTCGCATGGCTCGCGGTTCGGGCACGGTGCTTCGCTGCGCTCGGCACACTATTATATTCTACCTCCAGGTCCGCTGGGATGGTAAGGTATGAACAAGTCGATTTCAATGAAAAAAATAATGAAAAACTGGTGTTGACTTTTGGACCTGTCAACATTTTTAAATGTCAGTATTTTGACCCTCTTGGGATTTTGACCTAATTGGGATTTTGACCGTAGGTCAGTGGTTGTCAATATGGATTTTGGGGGTCATTCCGAGTTGTTCGCTCGGTAAATTTCTTCGCATCGCAGCGATTTTCCGCTTAGTGCGCATGCGAAATGTCCGCACTGCGACTGCGCCAAGTAAATTTGCTATGCAGTAAGGAATTTTACTCACGGTATTTTCTTCGTTATGGTGATCGTAATGTGATTGACAGGAAGTGGGTGTTTCTGGGCGGAAACTGGCCGTTTTATGGGTGTGTGTGAAAAAACGCTACCGTTTCTGGGAAAAACGCGGGAGTGGCTGGAGAAACGGAGGAGTGTCTGGCCGAACGCTGGGTGTGTTTGTGACGTCAAACCAGGAACGACAAGCACTGAACTGATCGCAGATACCGAGTAAGTCTCAAGTTACTCAGAAACTGCACAGAGATGTCTTATCGCAATATTGCGAATCTTTCGTTCGTAATTTTGATAAGCTAAGATTCACTCCCAGTAGGCGGCGGCTTAGCGTGTGCAAAGCTGCTAAAAGCAGCTTGCGAGCGAACAACTCGGAATGACCCCCTTTGATTGTAGGTAAATTGACCGCATCCCTATAAAAAGTGTTTTCCAGCAGTAGTCCCACTGGAAGGTGCAAAAAGCATCCACTTAAATTAAAGCCCTTTTATAGGGAGAAAAAAAGCTGATATCCTGCCAGAAGGATGTAGCCATGGAACCAACATGTTCTGTCTCCTTCTCTCACTCTTCTCAACCCCCCTTTTAGGGTCTATGGTGGTCATTCCAAGTTGATCGCTAGCTGCATTCGTTCGCTGTGCAGCGATGAGGCAAAAAAAACTGCACTTCTGCGTATGCTGCGCAATGCGCACGTGTGACGTACTATTACAATGAACGACGTAGTTTTGCACAGGGTCTAGCGAAGCTTTTCAGTCGCACTGCTGGCCGCAGAGTGATTGACAGGAAAAGGGCGTTTCTGGGTGTCAACTGACCGTTTTCAGGGAGTGTTCGAAAAAACGCAGGCGTGCCAGGAAAAACGCAGGCGTGGCTGGGCGAACGTAGGGCGTGTTTGTGATGTTAAAACAGGAACTGAACAGTCTGAAGTCATCGCAAGTGCTGAGTAGGTTTTGAGCTACTCTAAAACTGCACAAAAAAACGTTGCCGCCGCTCTGGGATCCTTTCGGTCGCACTTCTGCTAAGCTAAAATACACTCCCAGTGGGCGGCGGCACAGCGTTTGCACGGCTGCTAAAAACTGCTAGCAAGCTAACAACTCGGAATGACCCCCTATGTACTAAACCTTTGACAGAGATAAAGTAGACGGATATAAAGTACCAATCAACCAGCTCCTAATTGTTATTTTTCAAACACAGCCTGTGACATGACAGGAGCTGATTGGCTGGTACTTTACAGTATCTCTCTCCGAGGCTTAGTAAATAGACCCCTTTAATCTCCATTCACTTTATCTCTCTCAGATGCTTAGACTCTTCCTCACCCTAACGCTTTCTCCCCATATCTCCTTCTCCCTCCCCCATTGTCTCTCTTTATCACCACCCCTCACTTTCTCCTGTGGCTCCCAGATACAGGTGGAAGCCAGGGGCCAAAGTTCCCACCAACTGTCAATACATCCCTACGTGATGCACAAGCGCTCATGTATCAACAAGTGATAAAAGTCATTGTGGATGATACAACTCGTTGCATATGATAATAGTGCTCTAGTTAATCAGCTCCTAACTGTCATGTGTCCAGCTCCTAACTGCCACGTGTTTGAATAATGACAGTTGGAAACTGATTGGCTAAAGCACCATTTATCAAATGCATAAGTTCTATCATCCACAAACAGTTTTAAAACTCGTTGATTAACGGCCCCCATTATATTTATAAGCAGACAGTTTTATTACCTGATTTCCATTTAGCCAAATGCTTGGACACAATTGGATCCAAATGATTATTTCCTCACAACACAGGAGTTGTTTTCATCCATAGATACTACACATGATAGTAAATACTGGTTTATCATTGTTTTTAATCAGGTGAGCACTTATGGGGGATTCCATGTATTCAGAAACCCCTTGCACCCCCCCTTTTCAACACACATACACACTGACGATGCACAAGAAAACCTGAAAACGCACCTCATTATTGTGGCCAAAAAATGCACTCTCTCCCCTCCCCCCAGCCTGGGTCTACAGGGGAGCCAGAAACACACACATCATACAGCAATAAACTGTAATGTTTCTGCTACTATATAATTTATATACGCAAAGTGGACAGAGCGAGGCTCTCTACTCACCAGTCTCTATGGAAGCCCGGCAGCCATGTTGAGAGTCAGGCTTTCAAACTATTCTATTTAATCACTGTAAAAATAATTAAGCCTGATTTTGGAACATAGGGTACAGGGGAACAGCTCCATACCAAATTTGTCCCATACTGTATATTTAAAGGTCATATATTAATATCACATACTGTATGCTGCTGACATATTATCATGTAGATATAGATAACCCTCACCTCTGATAATGTCAAGTATTATCTTAAAACATAAAGCTATACACTGTTACCGTGGAGCCACTATGGCCGCTAGACTTATTACACACACTACGGACTAAGTACGCTATTTGCGTACTGAGTACCGTATGGATACGCACTTAGCGTATCAGACGCTGTGCCGTGGGCGCGACGCACACGGATTGAAATACTGTAAACCTTATTAATGAAACAATGTGATGATATGCTTATACTTTAAACCTTAAATAGCACTGGCGATACAAAGTATCCGCAGTGCATACACCTTAACAATGCAGGTTAATCTAAAACAGGTTAAACAGGTTAATCTACTTTAAAAGCCCAGGCAGGAAAGTGAAAACACAACACTGTTTGTGGTAAACCACTGGGCTCTAACACCGCAGTGGATTATTCAGAGAAAAGGGGTAAACAGATACAAGTTATACACTACAGGCTAACAAGGAAATCTAAACAGAATAACAGAGAATAATGGCTACAGAGAATATACATACATGGGGAATCGTTCGCAAGCGCGTCCTGGACCAGTCCTCAGCTATCAGGTAGAAAACCTTCAGAGTCTTGTGTGGCCAAGCCTGCTGCAAGCTCTATTTATTCACTTCATCCAAAACAATACAATGGTCACTGTAATCCCTTTGTCTATTGGACACAGAGATGTACCTTTTCATTACGGGAGAGGTCATAGGTTGATTTGAAAAGGTGGGCTATGTCTTTCTCAGCTGCTCTTGTGGGTGGTCTCCTCTGGATTCCCCCCGCATACTTAATATAATGTAAACACAGTTAATGTTCATATTCTACTTCTGTACATAACTATACGCAGGAGCAAGCGATCCTTTCCTAACTAACACCGGAATGTTACCCTTAAAATACCCTACAGCTGGATACTACACATCACCTACCAACCTTTATCTGACCCTTCCTATCATGCAAAGACGAATCTCTCTGTCCAGGAACTGTTAAAACTAATATTACTCGCTGTCATGGTCTAGGGGAACTACATCTACAAAATGCACTAATTGGGTTAAATATGCTATATTCTAATAGCACGCTACATGCTCACAAACTCCGCTGTAAATACACATATCATGCGCACAAGTCGCCGGAGCGTCTCTTACGCAACTTGCGGATATGTGTACGCACGGGAGACCAGGTGCACGAGCAGCGTGCATGTGCATGAGGGGTTAGAACAAAGGATATGTATAACAATATTTTTCGACTTTGACACCTCTCCACATGGAGATAAATAATGAACCAGCGCTCACTTTAGAGTAGTGTATATTCAGTGAAATATATTAGATATCCAGTACATCACAGTCTCCTTCCAATGTGCGTTTCAGCTAAGGCAGTATGGTTTTCATCAGGGGCTCTGCTGGTGTCAGAGGTCTGGCTGTAATTAAACTGCAAAAAACATTTATTAAATATGTTGCTTAATCCTCAATGTTTTTAGTAAAACATTTTGCAAAATATTGGCCATCCTAATCTAAATTTTAACAGGCCTTGACATTCAGTGTACAGGGTAGAGGTATTGCACCGAGGAGCTACAGATAAAATGCGCCATTTAAGCCTTCCATGATTATAATACGCTATTTAGGGTTTGTATTTGCAACAGCATCAACAAAGGATTTGGTATGTACAAACCATTAATGTGTTGTACAGAATTATAAACCCTTTAGAAGTAATCAGGGGCTACATTACAGTAATTAAAGGAGTCAATTTCTGCAATATAACATATGCTAAACCAAAGATTTATAACTTATTAGAAAGGTCACTGAGTTTTACATCTCCTGCAATCAGTGTAATTTCACCTTTTTCAACCTTTTACGTTGAGCGGTAAAAGTGGTCCAGGCAAGCTGGCTAACGAGAATATCCAAAGGAATAATAGGGGACTTATTTAAGGTAATAGCACAATGCAGTGAGGGCAATGCAGAGGTACAGATGTGCCCACTCCACTGCAATAACAAGATAAATCGTTTGCTTTTTATTTCTTTGCTTTTTTTAGGTTTCTCCTTGTTTTCTTGTATTATTGAAAACTTTCAATAAAAAATACTTGATTGGAAAA
Source organism: Pseudophryne corroboree (assembly GCF_028390025.1). Classification (NCBI taxonomy): domain Eukaryota; kingdom Metazoa; phylum Chordata; class Amphibia; order Anura; family Myobatrachidae; genus Pseudophryne; species Pseudophryne corroboree. Next base: position 34,408,161 of record NC_086444.1, on the reverse strand, counting down.
AAATTACACTATGCTATATTCTTATTTGGGCTTAATAATACTAAATAATTAACATTTCTGTTATCCTTAAATTACATAAAATAACCTGTTCTTCCTGCATGTCTTTGACAAATTAGCTTGACACTGCACATCAGTCCAAAAGTCGGCCATTCTTCTACTGGTGGCTATATTATTCCATGGGCTTCTTGTCAGTCATTTTCAAATTTAGCCTTATACAGTATGTCTTGCTGTCCTTCCATGCATTGCTTATCTCACACATTATAACCTGTAGTATGTTGTGCACCCAAGATGGTCACCTGGAGCTCTCGTGGGCTTGATGCGCAGTGCATGGATCTCTTAATTTTGGAACTATCATGTACAGTGCATTAGTATTCTGTAGCTCCCCCACTAGGTGTTGTCTTATCCAGACATTGCATATTCAGGATGTGGTAAGCATCCCGGTGGTCTGGATGCTGGTGGTCAGGTGACCGATGCCGGTATCCTGACACCACCCAGAATCCCGGATCGGAACCCCAACCAACGGCATTCCAAAGGTAAGTATTGGGGTGAGGGTAAGGGCCCAGGGGGGATTAGGGTTAAGCACTACAGGGGCGGGTTAGCTGCCACCCCCTCAGTGTTAGCCTTAGCTGCCACCCACTGTGATTAGCCGTAGCCGCCAACCCCCACTATCTTAGCCCTAGATGCCACCCCAGGTGGGTTATGGTTAGGGTAGGGGGCAAGGGAGGGGTAATTTAATTAGCCATTAACCTGTCGGCATTCTAAAAGTCAAGATGCCGTGGTTGGTTGTGTGACCACCGGCATCCCGACCACTAGGATTTCCTATCACACCCACATATTCTGCCCAGTGGAGCCTTTGTAGCGCACCCAAGATGGCTGCCTCACTTTCTACCTTCATGGGTATAATGTATAATCTTTGGAGTTTATGAACCAAAATGGCTGCCTCACCTGTTTTATGTATATGTTCATGGTTCTCTGTATTTACTGCCAATCTAGTCCTCTGTTTAATGTGCATGGTATATGTTTATGGTTCTGTAAAGCATCTTCAGCCCTTTTGGTGAAATTCCCAATAGAAATCCAATTATTACTAATTTGCAGCTGGGAGCTCCTGCATTTCCATTAATTAGTTTTGCTACTGGATCCCTGATGAATTTTTCAGAATATTACTTGTGTGGTAGGAGAGAAGACAATGACCAGAAACCTGGAATTATTCAGGTGCTGATATGGTATGCTTTGTTTTTTAAGCGGCTGCTCTAGTAAGGATAGTCATACCTAAGATATACATATAGACACAACAGTACAAGTAGCAGGGGTTCACTACGATCTGCCGGCGGTCGGTATACTTTGCGCCGGGATCCCAAGAGCCGGCATACTGAAGACCACCCAGTAGCAGCACTATTCTGATATTAAACTTACATACAATTAACCTACAAGGTAAAATAATTGGATAACATATCATTTATACACAAAAAGAGTATATTAAATATTGCTAAAAATTTATTTACTGAAACTCAATATTTAGGTGCATATATTGAATCATGGGGGTATTTAAAAACAATTAAAATCAACTTCACCAGAATAATTTATATAGTATCATCAGTCCCCAAATAGATGTACAGACAAGGCCTGTTCTTATTGATACCTCTGGTATAGTCACAGTCAGTAGTTTATATCCAGCCACCTTCCTGGATGCAAGCTTCCGGTGGGTATATAGGTACAAAGAGCGTTCACCGCTAGAGGGGTGTTTCCCAAAACAGAAGCTGGAACCCAAAGTTCTCCAGAGCAAAAGCGCTCCAATTGGCCAGCTGGCTTGTAAGGCTTGTGAGTTAGGAGGCTGGTCCAGGCAAATGACTTGGGGTCATTTCAGAAAAGGCAAGTGGTGATGAAAACCAAACCCTGACGCATTTCGCTATCTCTGAATGACAGCTTTATCAAACTGGTAGCAAGAAATAGAATTTTGTCAAGCACACTGGGACAGATGAGAATCTGCACAGAAGATGGAGGAAAGCTCAAACTATCCTTGGCCTGTCTTCCTACTGTAGGTGATGAGTCCGTTTTAGAAGCTTCTGTTCAGTGTTTTAATTAGGGATGGCCATTGACCATCAATGATTCAAAACCATCAATGGTCTATGGCCCGAATGTTGAATACTTTTACCATTGATGGTGTATAACCAGATGGTTCTACACCATCGATGGTAGCTGTGTGCACAATGTTTTTTTTCCCCCTTTTGTTTTTAGGGCTTCCTGTCAGCCAGCGGCCCTGAGCAGCCTCCGGCTCTTACACTGTGTGTAAGAGCTGGGAATTGGATATCCTGCCTCTTTAAAAGGTGGGGTTGAGCTGTCATTCACAGCTCAGTCCCACCCTTGGCTCTCAAACACAAGCAGAGCCAGCAGCTACACATTCCCCTAAACACTGATGGTAAAACCATTGATGGATATGTACAGAATAGTTACCTGCCAACTATGGTTTGTCTCACCATCGCCATTGATGGTAACCATCGATGGCGGTAACGACATTGGCCATTCCTAGTTTTAATGCCCATACAGCACAGGTTATGGTAGAATTCTCATACTGTAGCCCTACTGCAGTAGTTCATAACTTCAGTCCACAAGTGCCGCCTTCAGGTCATGTGTTTAAGAATTCTTTCTGTGGATAATTATTGACCCAGCAAAATAAACTAACACCTCTTTTAGACCAAATTTCGCGGGTCGCAGCTGGGTGCCTGTCATGGGTGCTACTCGGCTGCGACTCACGTCAGGCCCCTTTCACACCGCATCTGCCAACCCGGCTTATTGCTGGGTTGGTGACGTCGCTGATGACACGGCGGGGGCGGCGCTTGGAGATCACATGATCTCCAAGCGCCGGCCGTACATTCACTGTAAACGGTAGCCGGATCGATGTGACCTGGCTACCGTTTACACAGCAGAGTTTGCCGGGTTGAACACGTGTTCAGCCATGAAAACTACCTGAGTTGGAATACCCGGATTATTCCAACTCGGCCCTTTTACACCAACCAGCAACATGGGTTATGCACGTACATATGCAATAACCCGTGTTATATGGTGGCGGTGTAAAAGGGGTATAACTCACCTGTGCATGATTAAAGAAATCCAGAAAACATGCCATGTCACGTGAAGACTGTTCAGCAAATGCTTCTTTAATGGAGGCCCAAGATGTGATGTCGCTCACCGGGATAGCCTGAAAACTTATTGTTTTGTTATTTTCTGTTTCAGAATACACTGTTCTGCAATACACAAAGAGTGCCGCAGCTCTGCAATATAGAACTCAATGTTCTGCGATAGTACAATCCCTTAGTAGGATTTCTCTACTGTCAGGAACATGTCACAGATGCACTTTACAAAATGACACTTAATAGTTTAGTAATTACCTGGCTTAGCCGGGCACAGGATGCCAACACGGAGGCATAGGATGCCAACACAGAGGAATATCTGCTTTTGGGCACAGCAGAAGAATTAATGTGGGGAAACCTTTCAAGATGACATTTGTCTGATGAGTCCTCCCAGGGAAAATGCATTTTGTCAGTCAGACCCAGTCGTATAATGCATCTGCAAACACCAGGGCCAATACATCATGTACGAAACATTGCACAACGTGGGCATAACACCTGTGCAATGAATCAGAAAACATTGGCCGCCTGAGCGCAGACCATTCCAGGACAATCATCCAAAATATTTAGCAGCTACCTGTCTGGAACCACAAGGCATAATGGACACTGGCACAGATGCCTGCAGAATATCCAAATGTAAATGTCATTAAACTTACATGGGCAAAAGAATTAGTTTTTTATAAGGCAGTAAAAACTTTTCAAAACTTTTGTTATTTGCCTGCAAACTTCTGCAAGTTTTTATGCAAGTTTCGCATTCGGATATTTGCCTATTTGTCCCCAGTCTTACCCCAACCACAACCCACAGCAGTATGAATTGACATTCATTTCCCTCTTAGGTCGCAATACTGTGAAACATTTTGTCTGTGGATTTTTGTAAAATGTGTGTAGATAGAATCTCGAGGGCATTACACATTGTGCTGGAAAAAGGCGACACACCACGGGCAGGTAAAAATACATTGCTGCAATTACCTGTTACTGGTGAAAGGGAAAAGCTGTATTTAGGGGGTCATTCCGAGTTGATTGCTCGCTAGCAGTTTTTAGCAGCCGAGCAAACACTATGCCGCTTCCCACTGGATCCCACAAATGGATCGCAGCGTGCCAGCAAAAAAAATTTGTGCAGTTTCAGAGTAGCTCAAAACCTACTTAGCGCTTGCGATCACTCCAGACCATTCAGTTCTAGATTTGACGTAACAAACCCGCCCTGCATTCGCCCAGCCACACCTACGTTTTCCCTGGCACGCCTGCATTTTTTCGAACACTCCCTGAAAACGGTCAGTTGACACCCACAAACGCCCACTTCATGTCAATCACTCTGCGGCAGCCAGTGCGACTGATATGCATCGCTAGACCCTGTGTGAAAATGCATCGTTTGTTGTACCCGTACGTCGCGTGTGCACATTGCGCCGCATACGCATGCGCAGCACTGCTGTTTTTTAGCCTGATCGCTGCGCTGCGTACAAATGCAGCTAGCGATCAACTCGGAATGACCCCCTTAGTCTTGGTGTATACAAATACCTCAAACACAGACAAATTGCTATTTTTTTTAAATTATGAGTTTTTTACTCTGAAATAATTTTGCTGTTTGTAATAATGTGGCATTTCGGATGCAGTTAGAGCCGCAGTCACACATAGAATATAGGCATGCCGCATCACATGTTAATCAGCAGAAGCTGTTCGTGCGCCATATTACATTACTTTGTGTCTAAGACGCATTTTCAGGGCAAAAACCACAAACAAATATGCTTGGCGCTACCAAGTCACATGGCACTCCCACGTTATGTGTAACGCGACTTGTAGCACTTGGAGCAAAGATATAAGAGTACACATCTGTACATAGATCCCTCAGACTTTAACTGAGACTTTGTGATGCAGACTAGATGTTCATTTTAGAGCGGGGCGCAGAAGTGAGTAGTGCCCTGAGTGAGTGCTAGCTGTGGCGTAAGTTCGCCCCAGTCACCCGGAGGCATGATAAAATGTTGGTGCCCCCCTTTCTCCCCCACACACACATATATGCCATATGTAGATATCTGGTACTCAGGGTGAACAGTAGCAGCTGCCTTTCACAATAGTAGTATAGACATACACACACACACACCTTTCACTTACACACACACATGCCTCTTTTCCTTGCACACACACATGCCTTTTTCACTTAAAACACACACACCTCTTTCACTTACACAAACATGCCTTTTTCACTAATTCACATGCCTCTTTCACTTGCACACACACTTCTTCTACTTACACACACACACACATACGCCTTTTTCACTTACACACATGCCTTTTTCAGTTACACACACATGCCTTTTTCACTTACTCGTGCCTTTTTCACTTACACACACACACCTTTTTCACTTACACACACCTTTTTCACTTACACACACGTGCCTGTTTCACTTACACACGCACACACACACACACCTTTTTCACTTACACACACGCTGCTTTCACTTACACACACACACACCTTTTTCACTTACACACAATTACACACACACACACGTCACTTTCACTTACACACACAATTACACACACGCCACTTTCAGTTACACACACATGCCACTTTCACTTACACACAATTACACACACGTCACTTTCAGTTACACACACATGCCACTTTCACTTACACACAATTACACACACGTCACTTTCACTTACACACATGCCACTTTCACTTACACACAATTAAACACACATGTCACTTTCACAATTACACACACGCATGCCTCTTTCACTTACACACACACAATTACACACACACCACTTTCACTTACACACACACCACTTTCACACAATTACACACACACACATCACTTTCACACACAAACAAATACACACACATGCCTATTTCATTTATACACAGAAATTACACACACACAACACTTTCACTTACACACGCACAATTACACACACACACCACTTTCACATACACACAATTACACACACAATTACACACACGCACACACACACCTCTTTTACTTAATCAAACAACTTTCCTTGAAAAAACACAGACATACACACCTCACTTAAAACCATTCACACACATAAACACAGTGCTGCCAGCATTTATTAAAGATACCCTGGAAATCATCACCCCCCCCTCCCCACACACACAGACATACACCACACACACACACACCCACACACACACACACACACACACACACACAATGCAGCAGCTGGAGGCAGGTGGTGCCAGTGCCTACCTGTTGCTATCACCAGGGCCAATATTTACTAAGAATTCGAGTTTGTCCGATTTGTGTGTTTTTTTTCTAAGTCCCAATCCGGGAAATCACTAAGCACCAATCTCGGCAGTGTTTGGACTATTCGTAATGGTTTGATTTGCAAAGTTCCGAAATACGAATGAATAGACCATCGGTCAAACGCGGCTGTTATTTCATACAATACGGGAATTCACTATTCATTCGTATTTGGGTGTTAGTTTCTGAGTGCTCAATTGCGGTCATATTTTTTTGCGAATCGGTAAAAAAAGCGGCAAAAAAATAGACCTGCTTTTTTCAATCGTGTTTACATGTGTTGCAACTCAAAAATCAATCACACCTGAATTAGGATGCCTATAAAAGGATGTTAGTCCCATTTCAATACACCTACACTCAGAAATGGCAGCAGGACTGTGGGCCAGTGATCTTTTGTGTGCTGTGGGATTCCTCAGACTCTGACATCAGCCTGTAAGTACCCAGGGCCAAGAAACTGAACATGGTCAGCAGGTTGTACAGGTTCCGCGGAGGCTGTGCAGGCCTCGTTTTTTTAGGCGGATTTTAAACTTAAACGCATTGTCCGATGATAAGGTCATACAGATGTTCCGTCTAAATCGTAACAACATTTTCCGTCTGTATGACCTTGTCAAACTGGGCCTAGACCCTGAGACAGCACGCTCTCGCTCTGTCAGGCCTACACAAACTCCGGGCTGTGTTGCACTTTATGGCTACTGGCAGCTTTCAGGCTGTGTCTGGGGATGTCATAGGAATCTCACAGCCCTCATTTTCCAGAATCTTAACACAGGTGATGTATACCTAACTACCTCTTCTGTTTTTTGTTTGTTTTAATTTCTCAGTGGCCAGTTCTGTCCTAAAATCTCATGTTTATTGTTCTTTAAAATATACACACAGGTGTTGGCTGTTTTGCAGCCCCACATCGAGGCCTCAATCTGCTTCCCTACCCAGGAGTCTCAGTGGCATGCCGTCGGGGTAGATTTCTATGAGCTGGCTGGCATGCCCAATGTGCTTGGAGCCGTAGATTGCACACACATTCAGCTGAGACCACCTAGGGGCAGGCAGCACATATATACAAACCGCCATTTCGAACACTCCACAAATGTGCAGGTGGTTTGTGATGCAAATCTCAAAATAATGAGTGTTCTTGCTGGTTACCCTGGGGGCTGCCATGACTCCTTCATCCTCAGTCAGTCATCCCTCTTTGATAAGTTTGAGGACGGACAAATGCCAGATGGATGGCTGCTGGGTATGTAATTTGATATGTGTAGGCCTGCGTATGCTTTGTCCAAATACAGGTGCAGATGTATTAACCTGTAGAAGGCATAAGGAAGTGAGAAACCAGTGATATGTGCAAGGTAATAAAGGCACCAGCCAATCAGCTCCAATATGTAAATGAACATTTAGGAACAGATTGTCTGCTGCCTTTATTACCTTGCACATATCACTGGTTTATCACTTCCTTATGCCTTGTACAGGTTAATACATCTGCCCCACAGTGTGCTACTTATGTGTTGCTGTATCTTAACATGAATCACGTTACTATATCTGTCTTTTAGGTGATGGAGGATATGGCTGTTTCTCTTGGCTTCTAACTCCATTGTCCCGACCTGATACCCCTGCTGAACACAATTACAATCATGCACATAAATCCACGCGGAATGTGATAGAAAGATGTTTTGGTGTGCTGAAATCTAGGTTTCGGTGTCTGGATAAGTCTGGTGGCCTTTTGTTGTATAGTCCCTCCAAGGTGACTCAAATTGTGTTCTGCTGCTGCTTTCTTCATAACATGTGTTTGCAACAACATCTGCCACATGTTGAGGAGGAGGAGGAGGAGGAGGAGGAGGAAGAAAGCAGCCAGCAAGCAGAGGAATTAGAGACATCTGGTGATACTTGGAGTACAGATGTAGGTAGGCAGGTTAGGCAAGAGCTCATCACTCGCTATTTCTAAGGTAAGTTTGGTTTGCTTATTTCATTTGTTTTGTAATCATAAATAGATGTTTTGCCATTTTTATTTGCAAAACTATTACTCAGAATGTGTCTGTCTCCTTGACACATACAAACATACCTTTGCTTTATGCAAAACAAATGTCGCATGTGTATTGTGTGTATTTTAAAACTCAAAACAACAGATTATGAGTGGCATGCATTAAGTCTGGATAACTGATCGTAAACTTGCAGTGCTAATTTATTACAAGCACACATAATCCGTTTAGTATTTTACTTTATCATTGTGTGTAACGTCCTAATGCACAGGTTCACAAACTCGGCCCTCAGGACCACACACAGTGCATGTTTTTCACGTAACCCAGTAGAAGCACAGGTGTATGAATTACTCACAGACATATGTTAAAAGGTTCACAGGTGGAGCTAATTATGTCACATGTGATTCTGTGAGTAGACCCGCAAAACATGCACTGTGTGGGGTCCTGAGGGCCGAGTTTGAGAACCTGTGTTTCCAAAAAACACTCCTCAACATATAATATGTTAGCCTTGAGGAATACATGTGTCCCTATGTGTGATGCTCCATCATATTTAAGGGACACAAACTTACTGTAATCAGAAATAATTTATTTCCTAATGTTTGATGCAGTTTACTTGCTGATGTGTAAATAAATACACAGTGTGAGGATATTGGGTTCCAAATCACTCAGTCACGGTGGTAGATGAAAAACCAACAGTGGTTTATTAACAGAATAGGTTATAACACAGTTCAGCACACTTCTGTGATCCAATTCTACACGACAATCCCTCCTGGAGCTCCTGACAGAACATTACTTCTTAGTCAGTCTCCTGCCACTCTCTCTCTTTCTGTCTCAGATCTCTCTCACCTCCCCTGTTTGCTATTATCAAGCCTTTGTCTTTTCTACAATAAGGCGACACCCCCAGAACAGTTTCACATGCCCAGGCATGTCCCCTAGGCCACAATAGATGTTAACTAAAGTAACCTTACTTAATCTGATTGTGTGGCCTGGAATCCATTGTGTGGGGAAGAATGAGGGGGGTGTATGGCCTGACATCTGAGACTGGCTGTATCTACACAACAGCAAACACACAGGTTATCTGATCAGTCATATTGGGAAAACATTATTTTACAAACTATAACACAATAACCATTACATTCATATATATACATTGAAAACATAACTGTACCCTTGTAACAATAACATCATACAATATAATACAATATTGCCTAACATATAACTAATAACATATTGGCAATTGGTGAAGTCCATGTGTAGGACCAGGGCTAGGAAAGTAACCATGTGTCTTTTACCACTGAGCGACACGACGCGCCAGCTGTGTCATCACATGTCGTCACATTACCTTCCCCTACTTTCTCGCCCTGTGTCCTAAGTAGCTGAAGCTTGCTGAGCGCAGTGATGCTCTCCTACATCAGACAGTCTGTGCCCCGTCATAATAATGACTGGCAGGTTTCTCTTGTGGGTCTGGTGGTTTTTGTGAATAGCATTGTACAGTTTGTACGGAGACCACCTGCGTCCCAGGTCCAAAGTCTGTGGTAATTGTCATGAGGCTTGTGTGTGAATTTCTTTCCCCGGTCTGGTGGGTGTGTGGCCCACAGTGCATAACTCAATACAGTCTTACCAGGGTCCGGTGGAAACGTGATCAGCAGTCCATAGTTCTTGCATTTCCCCCCGGTGTCCCATCTAAATACATTAATCAAAGTCCCCTTTGTAGACAGCCGCCGGGTTGGGGTAACAGCATGTGCAACAGTGTAATTCAATAAGTCCAATAACTGCACCTGGGGACCTAATAATTCCCCTACACCCAACTGGGTAACCTCACATTTCAGATAGTCACAATTTTCCTCCATAAACAAAATCTGATCTCTGGGGCCCTCACTCTCCCTCCCCAACCATGTATTCCCTGGGAACCCCACTTCCATCACCTCTGGTGCATCAGGACAGTGGCTTCCCTCCCCCAAACATGAACCACGGGTATGGTAATTGTCAGGGCACAATGGGGATTCCTTCATGCCAGAAGTTTCTTCTGTGCTATCCTGGGTAAATGCTTCCTCCAGCCTGGCTAGCTGGGTAACTTGTGGGATCCTACTCTGAGTCTTGTATGCTTTGGCCTGGAGTACAATCTGCTCAGCTTCCTTGTGTGTATCCACCAACTCAACCATCGTTGTACTGGAACATGGATGTAGGTTCACCGGGACAGTGGCATTACCTTCTCCATTCACTGCTACATGTACTGGCTGACCACCATTGTCCTGGTTAGAGTCAGTCATTTCACCTTGCACACAATGCCAGTCCAAAACACATTCAGGTGCCCTAGAGTAGAGCAACATGTTCCCTTCCAGTTCCTGAGCTGATGCTATTTTCACCAGGTCTGATCCCTGGATTTTCTCTGAGTCACAGGGAAGATTCTGGCATTCAGACTGCAGCTCCTTACCATCAAGTTCACTGAATGAGAACAGACCTCCAGAATCTTCTGGGAGAGATACAATTGCTGGAGATACACTGGGCCCTTCCTGAACATCCTTTTCTGATAAAATAACTGGGGCAGCCATGAACATAGCTTCACAATAGGCCTCCCTCAGCCGAATATGCTGATCAGCCTGAAGTGAGACACTGTCTGCACTAGCCATGCTTATAGTTGGGACATTACCACCTACTGCTGCCCTCGCAGAGATCTCCTCTTCCACCTCTGCCAATGGGAAGGCATAGTGCATCTTCTCCTGGGGTGTTTGGATGACAGACCCCACTCCCTTCTCATTTTCAGTAGCCTCCCCCAAACACAACACTGTAAATGGTTCAGTAGCCAGGACTGGTTGGTGCTCACCTGAAGGATTCCCTTGGAGGCTCTGTTGCTGAAGTGGTGGTCGGGTGATAGTGGCAACTTCTTCCTCAATGTCTCGCTGGCACTCTGGGATGATTTCTATATCCTCCAAGCCTGCAAATGGCCAGTTGTAACACAGCTCAGGCCGGTCACTGAGTGTTTCACTGTGACATTCCCCCAGGGAGAAGAGAACGGGTTGCAGACAGCGCTTCCTTGCATCCACCTGGTCAAGGTCATCCTTTTCCAGTGTAACATACTGGGCAGACAGTTCTTGACACTCTCTCACCAAGTCCTCATCCTCCATCTCAGCAAAAGGGAAGTTGTAGTGCAGTTCCTCCTGGGGTGCCTGGATTGTGCTCACTGCTGTCTTCACTTCGTGTGCTTCCTTCCGTATAGACCACTGGGCAACTTCTTCCCTTGGGTATGGGAGAAGCTGTTGCAGGTGGTGCCTTTCCGCATCCACCCTGTAACACTGGTCTCGCCATGCTGGGGTATCCAGGGGCCCCCGATCCAATGCCACTTCCTCTGGCTCTGTCCGGGAAGGCAATTTACTCTGCACTTGCCCTTCCGTCTCTGTATATTGTATACTTTGTGTCATTTGGGCCACTGTGGCGATCACTTCCTCCCTGAATTCCTCAAACTCTGGCTCCCCCAGCAGATTCCATGTGGCTGCTTCACTTCTGCAGTGTATGAACGCATTCCCCAGATGACACAACTTGTCCTGTATGCTGGATACTCTCCACCTGCTGATTTCCCACTGAGCTTCATTCCAGTACTCCCAAATGTACTGCATCTTGGTAACTATACATAACAGATCCGGCTTCCCAGCCTGCCGATATGCTGACAAACTTCCAACCACAAGCTCCACTGCCCTGGTTCCATTACTGGTCTCCTCCGCTGAGGCATCGACCATATCCTCCTCTTCCTCCTTATCACAAGGGTGCTCAACGTCCCATTGAGCCAGTTTTCCAATTAGGGATTCCTTGGTATCCACTGTATTAAACTCAATCCGTCTTGCTCGACAGAGGTCCTGTAGTTGATCCTTCTTGCTGTAACGGTAGCATAGCGGGGCGGAATCCATTGCCTGCTGTGGTTTATACCTTTTTGCTGGTGTCTTGAGTGATCCCACTGCTGCCGCCAAATGTGAGGATATTGGGTTCCAAATCACTCAGTCACGGTGGTAGATGAAAAACCAACAGTGGTTTATTAACAGAATAGGTTATAACACAGTTCAGCACACTTCTGTGATCCAATTCTACACGACAATCCCTCCTGGAGCTCCTGACAGAACATTACTTCTTAGTCAGTCTCCTGCCACTCTCTCTCTTTCTGTCTCAGATCTCTCTCACCTCCCCTGTTTGCTATTATCAAGCCTTTGTCTTTTCTACAATAAGGCGACACCCCCAGAACAGTTTCACATGCCCAGGCATGTCCCCTAGGCCACAATGGATGTTAACTAAAGTAACCTTACTTAATCTGATTGTGTGGCCTGGAATCCATTGTGTGGGGAAGAATGAGGGGGGTGTATGGCCTGACATCTGAGACTGGCTGTATCTACACAACAGCAAACACACAGGTTATCTGATCAGTCATATTGGGAAAACATTATTTTACAAACTATAACACAATAACCATTACATTCATATATATACATTGAAAACATAACTGTACCCTTGTAACAATAACATCATACAATATAATACAATATTGCCTAACATATAACTAATAACATATTGGCAATTGGTGAAGTCCATGTGTAGGACCAGGGCTAGGAAAGTAACCACGTGTCTTTTACCACTGAGCGACACGACACGCCAGCTGTGTCATCACATGTCGTCACACACAGTTTGCCACATATATACATTATTATACACATTCTTTGTTTTTTGGTTAAAAAGTTCTTATTTGTTGATTTCTGCATCATGTGTAATAACATTCTTACTAATTTTTAACACACACAAACATGTCCCAACAATACTGACATTCATTTTGTCAATGTTTTTTTAAAAATTAAATGCCAACATATTTAAAGCTTTTTACGCAACTCAATTGTGTTCTTCTTGTAATGTTGTATAGAGAAGAAAGGTAAAATAGTTATCAATAACATTGTAATTTGGATTCTCTGCAGGATATGAGAATGATTGGAATCTAGAAAGAGTAATGATTAGAAAAAAATCAAGTGGTCTGTTTACTTCCTGCTAAAGACATTCTGCGTGGCTGCCAATTATTGTGTCTGTAGGATATGAGAATGATTGGAATCTAGAAAGAGTAATGATTAGAAAAAAATCAAGTGGTCTGTTTACTTCCTGCTAACATGTATGTGCGGCTCCATCAACATTTCCCTCCTCCAATACAAAAAAAAATGGTAAAGAATAAATGTGCGTACAAATAATGTGGTATAAATTGTCAAGGAGCTAAGTGTTATATATTTTTTGCCAAACATACACTTACTAACTATTTCGAGTTACTTATCACAAATGTCTAACTTGTATTTTTTTCACAATTTTTTTTTGGTGGCTGCTTGTCCTGCCCTTTGCCTTTAGCACTGTCATGTTGTCATGGTCTGGTGGAGCGTCTTGGTGGTGATGAGACTGGCGTGATATTTGGAGTAGTCGTACCAGAACTGCTGCTTGTTTGCTGTTGGTGCATGCATCTGAGTGTTTCATTCAGGTTAGTGAGGGTGGCATTGAGTTCACGTGTAGCAGCATTTTGATTGTCTACAATTCGGAATAAACTTTCATTAATCTTTTGATTGTTTTGAAAAATGTTCATATAACTTTGCTGTTGTCTGTGCTGTTCTTCCATTAGTCTGTGCTGTTCTTCCATTAGTCTGTGCTGTTCTTCCATTATGCGCTGTAAGTTGCCCATGACCTGTGTAATGTCTGTACGCATGAGTTCCATGGTATTGCCAATTCTGGTTGTTTGTTCATTTTGTCTACTCATATTTCATGATATTTTTCTGAGGTGACATGGTAGGCTTGCAAACATTTGTGTCTGCCTACGCAGGCAATCTTCATTAGTGGCCTGCTGTCTAGCCCAAATGGTCCAAAACACCTGATCAGGGCCTTGTGTTACTGGTGTTGTTGGGCTGTGTTGTGGTGGTGGTGTGCTTTGCTGTGGTGGTGTACTCACAGGTGCTGGGGGGCTCATTCCTTGCCTTAATGGCTGCATTTCTAAGATGTTTGTCTCCTCCATGTCACTGTGTTGCTGTTGTTGCGGAGGGATGTTGTTCCCAGGACTAGAAGCTGAAATGTTAAACAAATCTCCATTAGCTATCCATATGTTTGAGAAATGTAAACAAATCACTACACATGGAACACGTCATTCACTGTTGCTTTCAACTATTCTGCCTAGCAACATCATCACTCATAACTTAAATACATACATATGCATGTTTGTGGCAAATGTGTCTGGTTACTTAATTGTGAATGCAAACACTTTAGTTTTATTGTAGCTCACACATACTCCACCATAAAAACACATTGGAATCCATAATGTGTTACCTTATAGCTTTGATCAAACAAACATAGTAATGTTTTTATATGTATTTTGCAATGTTACCTCAAACACACATGTGAAATTTGGAAAAACAACCTTACTTTTTTCTATAAAAAAACATGCTTTTTTGTTGCAGCATCTTACACACAATGTCATACTGTATGGCTCAAGTGGACATACATATCTTTACTGGATGTGGACAAGGCCATTTAGCTTGCATTTCAGGTTTTACTTACTGCGGTAAGTATCTAAGTTTTTGATGTGTTTTGACTTAATGCGGTTAAGAAAAATTTGGATTACGTTCAGAAATTTTTTACATTTATTTCAGTTTGATACTCACAATCAAGATGAGGGGAGTGTGGATGACGTCTTGGAGGTGTGTCCAAAATTTGGAGTGGGGGGACAGAACATACGGACGATAATCTTCATGACGGGGTAGCCTGCTGTGGTTGGCCCGGGACATACGACCTTGCTTTCTTTTCGGCCACAGGTTTTTTGTGGTGATGTCTTACAGAAGTCCCACTTCTGCTGCTCCATACTTCTTTTGATGTACCTTTTAATGAAAGTGCAATTTTGTTATGGCCATTCCTTTACAAACATACCCTATACTACAATGGACACTTACCAACCCAAAACACACACATCTTCATTTTGTATTGAAAGGAAAAATATTACTGATGCAATATATAAATTGCTCTGTGATGTGGCACTCCAAACACACATTACCACTATATGAGCCAAACCAAAATGTATAAATATTTAAAAAATTACACTGCAGTGTGGTGTCACGGTACAAATACAAACTAAAAATTATCAAAGAAATAGTGGTATTTTGTTAAAAAATATTACATTATCTAATAATGACATTACACATGTAAGTGGTTTCCAAACCACTTTCCACTACTCCAGCCTCTAACATGACAACCACTGTTTTTTAAACATTGCACATGGATCACATAAATATAAAACATAGTCACAATTATTTAAAAAAAAAAAGGCCCAAAAGGAAAACATTATTGCAGGACAATTCAGAGACACACCAAGTCCAAACTACACATGCAAAATATCTTTCATAAAAACACATGACATACAATAAAGTAAGATGTTACATTGGCTTTTGTATAAAACATTAACCAAAACAATGTATTTGCTGACACACACTTGAAGATGGGAGTAATATGCAACGTCACATGACACACATTTAAAAAATAAATAAAAAAAATAAATAAGGTCATAGAATGTAAATGCAAATACACATGCTCACCATTCTTCCTGGGCCTATCTGAATCCCGGACATGGGTTGCAGAGACTACTTCAGGAGGTATTACACTCCTCATGGGCTCCTCATACTCCAGATATCTTGCAATATAGGGCTGCCCACCACCGGTTTTTCGAGCCGACTTCGCCTCCTTGGCCATTTTGGACTTGACACGTCGCTTTATGTCATAGTACCGTTTGCGGCACGTGTCCTCCGTCCGCTTGACCACCCCCTCACTATTGACAGCAGCAACAACTTTCGCCCACAACACCGTCTTCCTCCGTGTTGGCACCTTGGCGGACTCAGGGCCAAATAGCTGCCTCTGATACTTCATCAGCTCACGCACCAATGCCACATTTTCTGCAAAACTAAACTTTACATTCCGCCCAGTCTTAGTAGTGGTGCGTGGCTGCGGAGCACTCTGACTGTCACTATCACTTGAGGCTGCTGCAGCAACCTCACCCACCTCCTCCACCTCACTAACCTCACTAACACTCACCTCCTCCACCTGACCAACCTCCTCCCCCTCACTCACACCCTCCACCTCACCCACCTCTGAGTCACACATAATTGTGTGTCTAAACAGTTAACACAGAAAAAAAAGACAAACAACACACTCCTCCACTACCACTACACAACTCACACACACACACACACACACACACACACTGACAAGGGACTATAAAGAAAAATAACTTGGACTAAAAATGAAACAAAACCACAAAATACAAGACTACAAGAATGACAAGACGACTTTCAAACACAATACCACACTCAGAAATCGCTACCAACACTCCTCACCAAACCACAAATTCACCTACCTCTACAGCACAACCTCCCTCCTCCTCACCACTAACTAAACCCACGAGGTGCGGACGGTTTGGGACGTATTTAAATGGTTGCGCACAGACACTCCTACCATCTGAAACACAACCAATCACGAACGGGGATGAAAAACGAAACTGAAAGTGAAAATGCGGCCGCGGGCAAAAAAAAACCCTGCCGCATTTAACTTAGGAAAAAAACCAGCAAATACAACAAAAACACGTACGCAAACGACAATGACGGCCGTAAATGTGCCGAAAAAAAAACGACTGGCATCGACATCGGAAAACACGAAAACCATAAAGTCGACTGCTTCGTAACTTTGCGTATATGGATTCAAAAAGTTGCATGAAAATGCACCCAATACAAAACGAGTTTAAAGACTACACAAACCGAATCAAACACGAATATTAGTAAATATTGGCCCAGGACGGAGGAAGAGAGAGCTTCAGACAGCCCAGCTCAATTGGAAGTCTCTGTGAGCAGCTGTGCGCTGGAGCTCCCCCTAGCTACAGCCAGCTGCCAGTTTGTCTCTCTGCATACGAGGAGGCAGCTGCTGCCGTATCATGACACTGACACGCTCCTCCGTCCAGTCAGATGCGGGGATGGATTGTCAGGCAGTGGGAGGCAATGGAGAAGTGCCCCCTGCAGGTCAGAAGCCCGGCGGCAGCCGACTCCATTGCCTCCCACAGTTCCGCCTCTGAGTGCTAGGTTGTTTGTTGTTTTCTGTTTCATTTATGCTCTATTTGTTTAATTTAAAACGACAAATACCAATAAATGCGCAGAAGGAAGAGTCAATTGTATAAATTATCAATTCTAATAAAATATATATGGTTTATTACTTTAATATATATGAATAAAACAAATGAAAACACAAACTTCAGAATTTTGTGTTTTAATTTGTTTTATTCATATATATTAAAGTAATAAACCATATATATTTTTTATAATTGATAATTTATACAATTGACTCTTCCTTCTGCGCATTTATTGGTATTTGTCGTTTTTTGTTATTGTATTCCATTTGAGGGGTTGGCAATTTCCCCTCTTTCCAATTTAAGCAGCACTAGGAAGCTCCCCAAGGTCTAAGGTTACGGGCGCCTTCCTTTCTTTTTTTATTCTTGATTTGTTTAATTTACCTGGAAAGTTGTGTTTGACCCTCTTTAAAGCACCCAAAACTCTGCACCGCTAAGGTGTCAACTGAGCTTATTACCCCAGATTTGTCACAACAGATACATGCATTATTTGCTTGAAAAGCCCTGAATGTGAATATGTGGAGACCTTTGTTGCAGTCATCACCTACTGTAGGGTGCTCGTGTCCACACAGCTGGGATTCCTGATCATAGTAACCCAACCAGAGAGTCTTCCTACATCACAGATTTACATCAAGAGAACAGCTATAAACCAGTAACAAACTGTATGATACTGTATGAGAGCCTAGAACACAAAATCATCAAAGCTGTGTTCTCCACAATTCATATGTGAGAAGGTCTCTGTAGATATTTACGATCCAGGTAGCTAGATACATGAATGTTTTGAATACAACTATTAGCCTGTATTACATACAGTATAGTTATATAACATATCTTCCGAAATCATGGACCTTGCATATTTTACATAAATTGGTTATTAGTTGATTGAATCCATGTATTAAAAATCTAAATCTTCCGCTACAGTGATGGGAAAGACCAACCAATGAGGATGGAGGACCACTCTGCAACAGGAACACCTGGGTACATATATAGAGTGCATGGGGTGGGACAGAGTGGGGAAGGGTAGAAAGGAAGAGAGAAGGGAAGGTGCCAGCGGGACAGGGGTTGGGGAGGGCCAGAGCACGGGCAGAACGAGGTGACCCAGGAAATATGCCAGCTCCCGATACTAGTGTTAAAATACACTCTTACGATGAACCGACAAAACAATACTCTGTTTTTTAGAATGACCCAATGTATTTTGTATGTAGTTTAAATCATGAAAGGCATCATAAAATCATATAAGCATCTACACTGCCCTACAGTGTGTGACATTATCAGGGGAAGGGGCAACTGGTGACGCATAAATATGGATACATTCTGATCAGAAATAGTTTTGAGCAGGTGGGGGGGGGAGGGGGGGGGGTTGTAATCAAGATGTCCTATCTGGTTTCAGATATGATCCATATTTTTGCATTCTCCATCAACAGAGATAAGCAATGAAATAAGTTGTCCTGTTATTGTATTTTCTCCCATTTACTTTAGGAAAGAAACAGTACAGTATTACTAGATGTCATCTTGTTATCTTATTCTGTATAGTGGTTTCCAAACAGTGTGCCGTGGCACCCTGGGGTGCCCTGAGCCACTTGCAGGTGTGCCATGGTTTGGTGGTCCAGGAACAATTATAATGATTTATAACTGGGGTATAATTATTTTGCCGCTGGCAATCATAAAATATGTGGACAAAAAGGAGCGAATCTTGTCCCTCACCACATAACTGAACCTGAAAAACTATTTTTACTTAATTTTATATTAGGTTTTCTAAATCTCTCAATAAGAAACTTTTGGCCTAGGGGTGCCGTGAAAAACATTCTTATACTCTAGGGCGCCTTGATACAAAAAACTATTGGGAACCACTGCATTAGGCATTGTGAGGACTTTATCATATTATACAAAGTCCCAGATTTATCATGCTTTGGAGAGTGATAAATTGCATGGTGATAAAGTACCATCCAATCAGCTCCTAACTGTCATTTTTCAAACTGTAACATGGCAGTTAGGAGCTGATTGGTTGGTACTTTATCACCGTGCAATTTATCACTTTACAAGGCTTGATAAATCTGTGTCTTAGGCGGACATTTACTAAGCAGTGATAAGAGCGGAGAAGTGAGCCAGTGGAGAAGTTGTCCCATCAACCAATCAGCAGCTCTGTATCATTTTATAGTATGCAAATTATAGATGTTACTTCAGTGCTGATTGGTTGCCATGGGCACTTCTCCACTGGCTCACTTCTCAGCTCTTATCACTGCTTAGTAACTGTCACCCTTAATCTGCTATAGTAAGTTGTAGTCTTTATGGTTCTAACAAATTCATACTTTGTTCCAGGTATAAAGTATACTAGTTTACTACCTTGTTTCCAGTTTCAGTTGTTATTGCAATTTAAAGGTACGGTATACAGGAGCGGATTGGGAACAAAAAGCGGCCCTGGAAAAATTTGAACTAGTGGCTCCACATGGGCAGCACCAGAGGTGTAAGGTTTAGCCATGGGCCATGGCAGCAGCACCCTCCACCCAAGACTTTCCAGATAGTGGGCATGTCCAGCATCAAGGGGGAAGTTATAAAGAAATAAAATTACATATTATGAGCACATTATATGATACACCTTCAGAATTTAGGAAACTATATAATTCTTTAGAAAGATATTTTCTTGCTTATTACACCAACCGTATCCCAACCACTATTCACTCAATCTTATATGTCAGCCAAGCAGGGCATACACTAGATCATCTGCAATCACAGGCTAAGTGGCAAAGTCATTTTCATATATGCAAATTATTTAGCATTTTACTCATTATATCTATAAATAGGACCACATGTCCTCAAACAAAACAGGCCCCAAGGGTGCGTCGGCCCACCAGGAATCTTCCCTGTATGCCCTATGGCCAATCCGCCTCTGACTGTATACATGTATTTGGACACGTGTATTCATATGTACATAGTCAAAACATTTCTCATATGTCCTTTTTTTTCTTATATTTGCAGTATAACACATCTGTGTAAATGTCTCTATGGCACATCATGTCATTAGTCACCGCACTGTCTCTGCTATTGCTAATTATTTCCCTTCTGTTGTCCTTGATAAAATATTCTCAAGGGGATGAAATCATTATCAACATATGACAATATTTTGATGGCTTATCAGAAGTAAAAGAAAGAAAAGACAATCTCACATTTACATCTCTACAGCAAAATGATAGGTTTGCATTTATCAGTATTCAGACGGCACCGGTGGAAAATAGGCGTGTAGGAAACTGCATAATTAGAGTAATTCTCAACCTTGATAAAACACGGGAAATGATATAAATGTGCAAAAGTAGCAAAACCTATTGAAATAGTAACATTAGCAAAAATGTAATACTGTAAAACATATATTGCGGACAATACAGATTATATTTCGTACCTGGCAGGGCCGATGCTAGGGTGTTCGGCACCCCCAGCAAATGATAATTTTGCGCCCTACTTCCCATACTTTGTAAAGGGATGGCACATGTTGCAAAAAGGGGTGTGGTCTCACAAAGAAGGAGCATGGCCACACAATAGTGCCCCCATTTAAAATTACACCACACAGTTGCACAATCTTTTTCAGGGTTCACTACGGCTGGCCGGCGGTCGGGCTCCCGGCGACCAGCATCCCGGCGCCGGGAGCCCATCCGCCGGCTTACCGACAGCGTGGCGAGCGCAAATGAGCCCCTTGCGGGCTCGCTGCGCTCGCCACGCTACGGGCACGGTGGCGCGCTATGCGCGCCACACTATTTTATTCTCCCTCTATGGGGGTCGTGGACCCCCACGAGGGAAAATAAGTGTCAGTATGCCGGCTGTCGGGCTGCGGCGCCGGTATACTGAGCGCCGGGAGCCCGACCGCCGGCATACAGAAGACCACCCCTTTTTCACATTATACCGTACATAGTGATCCTGAGTCAAATTCTACAACACAGTAGTATCCTTTATTCATGTTACAACACACAGTAGTAGTGCCCCTTATGCACAAAATGCCCACAGTACTAGTGCCCCTTAAATATAATGACCACAGTACATGTACCCCTTAAATATAATGTCCACAGTACTAGTGCCCCTTAGACATAATGTCCACAGTAGTAGTGCCACTTAAACACATAATGCCCATACTAGTAGTGCCCCTTACACATAATGTCCACAGTTGTAGTTCTGTTTACACACACATTGGCCACAGTAGTTGTGCCCTTTACACAGATAATACCATAGTAGGAGAATCAGGGAGACAAGCATAGAAAGGTGCAGCATGGAGTGGACAGTGGATGAAGGAGAAGAAGAAATGGTGCACAGAGGGATCAGGTGGGAGGCGGTGAGATGGAATGGAATGACAGGGCTAAGGAAAGAGCTGGAGAGGAAAGAAAAGTGCAGAGATCGCAGAAGGGGCAGATAAGAGAAGAAGCTTTTAATAAGCAATGGAAAACTTTCCTTAACTTACACATTCTGTTCCAGTGGGAGCCGCGGGCCAAGGGAGGGGACGTGGTATCAGTTACTAGATGGCTGCTGTAGCAGAAAAAAAACATACACTCCAGCAGCAGCACTGGAGGATCAGCGCTGGAGGTGCAGCAGCAGCAACAGATACGAACTGGGAGACTGGGAGACCATCCTGCATGACTGACCTCGCTAAACACATTGCGCCAGCCCTGGCTCCTGGTATTATGGTACTCTACAAATAACCTTTAATACCTTATTTTAACATGCTGTGCAGCTTTATATCTGACACGCATTTATTTCACATAATTGATATATTGACAACAAAACTTATTTTTTATTTTAAAAGACAAGCTTTAATATGTTGTTATGGTATGCTAAGTATTTTTGGCTGCATATTTTTTTTTTTTATCTTGCTCCAAATTTTGTGCAACCAGCAAACATAAAAAAAAACAAATAGAAATAAGGAAACTGAATCATATTACTTGCCACAATATGTTTTGCTCAAACAACTTTTAGTTTTAGCTGAAGAATATGGTTGGTGCTGGCAGAGTTCTATTTTCACTCTGTATAACCTTATCCATTCTATTTATAGCCAGTTTATTAGCATACATTTTTAACGCTACTTCTGATTGTGTTATATTCTCATGTACAACAAAGTGGGTAAAACGAAGACAAGTTTAATTTTATCACTCACAGGTAATGTTATGTTCAATTCCTATAACAGTAGGTTTTATGAAGAAGAGAGAAGAAGATGGACGATGAGAAAAAGGAGAAACAGAAGGAGAAAAAGAAGGAGAAGAAGATGAAGATGTAGAAGAAGAATGATAAGATGAAGAAGAAGGAAAAGAAGAAATGTTATGCTATACAGTTGGAAGTCATATATATGAACTCCAACTCTGTAGCATAAATGTATTATTATTATTATTATTATTATTATGATTATACATTAAAGTAAACTTTGCATATGATTTAGTAGCATAAAAGAGAGCATGAATGAAAGAGAATGAGAGAGAGATAATGAGAGGGACATAGAGAGAGAGAGAGAGAGAGAGAGAGAGAGAGAGAGAGAGAGAGAGAGAGAGAGATAGAGTGAGCAGGAGATAATGAGAGAGTGAGCAGGAGATAATGACAGAGACAGAGAGAGAGAGAGATAATGAGAGGGACAGAGAGAGAGAGAGAGAGAGAGAGAATGATAGAGTGAGCAGGAGATAATGAGAGAGTGAGTGGGAGATAATGACAGAGAGAGAGAGAGAATGAGAGGGAGATAAAGAGAGACATAATGAGAGTGACAGAAAGAGAGTAAAGGAGAATGAAAAGAAGGTAGAAGTGTGTGATAAGGAGAGAGAATAAGGTCTTGATGCAGACATGAAGGCACAGCGGCAGTTAATTGTTCTCTTGCATTGACTGCATGTAACTAAATGCACATGTTTTCTATCCATTTCTCTGGTGCAACTGATTCCTATCTATATGTTTAGTTTGATAGTCATCAATCTATTGTGCAAATAGTATGCTGGGAACAGGTGTACCTAAGCTTCCATCCAATTGTGTATAGCCCATAGTTGCAGCGACACGCCTTGACTCAACATTGCCTCATGTGATGATGCCCCATTATAAGTAACTGGAGTAAACTTGCATCCAGAGAAAAATATGCAACACAGTCCATCAACAGGTGTGTGCACCTCTCTGCATCAGCCCTAAGTGTGATAGGAGGGTTAAAGGGTCAGTAAAGGAGAGAGAAAAGAGTGAAAAGTAAAGAAAATGGAAACAGGACCTGGAGAGTGAGGAGTAGAGAGAAAGAATATCTTGAAGTGACCAGGCCTAGTAGGGGGATTGGTTTTAGCCAGCTTGCTGAAGTAAATGTTTCTGTGACCATCCCACCAACAGCTGTCTGGAGCAGTGCCTCAGCCTTCCTATGGGCAGTTCCTGCCAGGTCCACTAAGAGGAAGCTTGAGCCCTAGTGTATCTGCTTTTTGGACAAAGGTTTACATTGTGATTGCAGCCTATGACTAGTGACTGGACAATCCTTCAGGGAAATGTTGGTCCATGCAAACATCTTTAACCATTTTTCCCACTCTTGCTTATACTGTAATTCAACTTGGATGTGGCCTTAAATTGGGGAGATGACATTAAAGCTACAGGTCCCCCTCGTCCTAGCAGTCATCCCATTACAATATACCACTGCCACTCTCTGAGCCAGACCCAAATACTTTTTGGCCACCCTCAGTTGATTCTCCAAATGTTGAGCCTTACTTAGGAAACATGATGGGAAAAAAGTGTAGTTTGGGTGAGCTTCTGCCACCTTTAACCTCACTGACAGTAGATAATTCATATGCAAGTAATACTGGTGGAGGACCCAACAGTGCCACAAGATAAGAACCTTTTTTACCTGATATCGAAATGTACTGTTCCACTGCCAGTTGTGTTTGATACAGTCATGCCACTTGTTACTGTAGTCCCTGTTACTGATTCAGAAGGCGGTGTTGAGGCCTCTTTAGAATGTGACGTTTTCTCTCTTTGCTAATACTTTGGTACTGCTCCTAGTAACAAATTGGGCGGTGAAGGAACCATGGGCATCAGAAATGTGACTTGTACTGTTGACCTTATCTCTCTTGGGAGGTGGGTGCAAACTCAACATGCCATTGACTCCTCAGCATGGATGGATCCATGTTGACTTCGGGTTGAGTTTTCTGATCCTGCCCTTGAGACTTTGTAGACAGCACAGCAGAAAGAGGAGCCACTTCATATGGAAAGTCTTGGAATTACCACATGGGGGTATGAAGCCTGATTCTCAGCTTGCCACTTACTTGCAATGTCTCAGTAGTATTGTGGAGATCAGGAGGTCACTTAGGGGCTAGCGGTTCCTTGTCACGCAGTTGGAGTGCTGAACCATGACAAAGGGTCTTGTAGAAAACACCTACGTTCCTCAACTGCATTGTTCCTCAAGGCCAATACCAAAGTTGAAGAATCTACACCAATATTGGAGGAGAGACCACAGCAATGAGCTTGGTTACAGTAAACCACATATTTCCTTTTAGTGTTATAGCTCATAGCAGAGATACAATGCAGAGTTGCCTAATTTCATTTAGAGATGTCACTCTGTATCCACTGTTATAAATAGTTTCTGGTGCAGTTAATCTTTGTAATTAATACAGTACCTCTATGACCATACTCAGCAGTATAATTAATCCCAATATGGTAACATATCTGATAGTCTAGTTACGTTTAATATATCCAAACCCCTAATAATAAAGTAACTAATAAAATGAGTGTTATTATTATACTGTCCCTAACAACATGTTCTATAATGGTAATATATCAATGTCTCTAGCAACATAACCTTAAATATAGTTTTACGACATAGATACATGAGTAAGCGTTCTTTGCTTAATGTTATGCCCTTGCTCTTGGAAGAGAGGACATTAATAATGACAGCTCACTTGGCCAGGACGCCTTAGAGCATCACTCTGTGCCCATTTCACGTACTTGTCTGTCCTGGAGAAAGTCCATGGGCACATCCGTTCAGTCAGCAACTTGGATGGAGAACACAGTGCAGACTCCTCTGAGGCACTGATGGCATCTGCAGGTTTCCCGGACTGGGATCCCTGTGCTTATGTTGACACCTTGTCTCGGCTGCAGCTTAAGTGACGGTGACTTTCCCTAAATGAATTACAAATAATAAATAGCTTTCACCTTTCATAGATCGCTGATTTAACATTTACTTTCTTTCCTCTAATGGATAACTTCTATCCATTATATTTTGAATCCTGATTTATTGTGCAGATTCTGTAAATCTCACTGATGCAGTATTGGCCTATGGCATGAAGGGCCCACTGGGGAAATGCAGTGGTAGGGGCCCATGCTTATTGGCTCCTTGATAAATATATATAGTAAATACTGCTAATGCATTCATGATATTGTGCCAGACTAATAACAGCAATGCATTGTAGAAAATACACCATAGGCCTGTGCAGTATAATGTAACAATGGATAATTCAAGTGCACAGTCTGGAACCTGATCCCTAGAGGAAGGGGTTGGGCCCCAGGCAGTGGGGCCCACCTTGGGTCTCCCCTGTATCCCTGTGGGCCAGTCTCTGTTTAAACTGTCACACATTTTTCTAGTTTCTCTTAGAGATGAGCGCCTGAAATTTTTCGGGTTTTGTGTTTTGGTTTTGGGTTCGGTTCCGCGGCCGTGTTTTGGGTTCGAACGCGTTTTGGCAAAACCTCACCGAATTATTTTTGTCGGATTCGGGTGTGTTTTGGATTCGGGTGTTTTTTTCAAAAAACCCTAAAAAACAGCTTAAATCATAGAATTTGGGGGTAATTTTGATCCCAAAGTATTATTAACCTCAAAAAACATAATTTACACTCATTTTCAGCCTATTCTGAACACATCACACCTCACAATATTATTTTTAGTCCTAAAATTTGCACCGAGGTCGCTGTGTGAGTAAGATAAGCGACCCTAGTGGCCGACACAAACACCGGGCCCATCTAGGAGTGGCACTGCAGTGTCACGCAGGATGTCCCTTCCAAAAAACCCTCCCCAAACAGCACATGACGCAAAGAAAAAAAGAGGCGCAATGAGGTAGCTGTGTGAGTAAGATTAGCGACCCTAGTGGCCGACACAAACACCGGGCCCATCTAGGAGTGGCACTGCAGTGTCACGCAGGATGGCCCTTCCAAAAAACCCTCCCCAAACAGCACATGACGCAAAGAAAAAAAGAGGCGCAATGAGGTAGCTGTGTGAGTAAGATTAGCGACCCTAGTGGCCGACACAAACACCGGGCCCATCTAGGAGTGGCACTGCAGTGTCACGCAGGATGGCCCTTCCAAAAAACCCTCCCCAAACAGCACATGACGCAAAGAAAAAAAGAGGCGCAATGAGGTAGCTGACTGTGTGAGTAAGATTAGCGACCCTAGTGGCCGACACAAACACCGGGCACATCTAGGAGTGGCACTGCAGTGTCACGCAGGATGTCCCTTCCAAAAAACCCTCCCCAAACAGCACATGACGCAAAGAAAAAAAGAGGCGCAATGAGGTAGCTGTGTGAGTAAGATTAGCGACCCTAGTGGCCGACACAAACACCGGGCCCATCTAGGAGTGGCACTGCAGTGTCACGCAGGATGTCCCTTCCAAAAAACCCTCCCCAATCAGCACATGATGCAAAGAAAAAGAAAAGAAAAAAGAGGTGCAAGATGGAATTATCCTTGGGCCCTCCCACCCACCCTTATGTTGTATAAACAAAACAGGACATGCACACTTTAACCAACCCATCATTTCAGTGACAGGGTCTGCCACACGACTGTGACTGATATGACGGGTTGGTTTGGACCCCCCCCAAAAAAGAAGCAATTAATCTCTCCTTGCACAAACTGGCTCTACAGAGGCAAGATGTCCACCTCATCTTCACCCTCCGATATATCACCGTGTACATCCCCCTCCTCACAGATTATCAATTCGTCCCCACTGGAATCCACCATCTCAGCTCCCTGTGTACTTTGTGGAGGCAATTGCTGCTGGTCAATGTCTCCGCGGAGGAATTGATTATAATTCATTTTAATGAACATCATCTTCTCCACATTTTCTGGATGTAACCTCGTACGCCGATTGCTGACAAGGTGAGCGGCGGCACTAAACACTCTTTCGGAGTACACACTTGTGGGAGGGCAACTTAGGTAGAATAAAGCCAGTTTGTGCAAGGGCCTCCAAATTGCCTCTTTTTCCTGCCAGTATAAGTACGGACTGTGTGACGTGCCTACTTGGATGCGGTCACTCATATAATCCTCCACCATTCTATCAATGTTGAGAGAATCATATGCAGTGACAGTAGACGACATGTCCGTAATCGTTGTCAGGTCCTTCAGTCCGGACCAGATGTCAGCATCAGCAGTCGCTCCAGACTGCCCTGCATCACCGCCAGCGGGTGGGCTCGGAATTCTGAGCCTTTTCCTCGCACCCCCAGTTGCGGGAGAATGTGAAGGAGGAGATGTTGACAGGTCGCGTTCCGCTTGACTTGACAATTTTGTCACCAGCAGGTCTTTCAACCCCAGCAGACCTGTGTCTGCCGGAAAGAGAGATCCAAGGTAGGCTTTAAATCTAGGATCGAGCACGGTGGCCAAAATGTAGTGCTCTGATTTCAACAGATTGACCACCCGTGAATCCTTGTTAAGCGAAT
This sequence comes from Pseudophryne corroboree, assembly GCF_028390025.1. Lineage (NCBI taxonomy): Eukaryota > Metazoa > Chordata > Amphibia > Anura > Myobatrachidae > Pseudophryne > Pseudophryne corroboree. The sequence continues at coordinate 34,380,045 of NC_086444.1, read as the reverse complement.
TAAGGGCTGCATCCACAAGTCCCACATGCCTAGCGGAATCGCTCCGTGTTAGCTCCTTCTTCAATGCCTCCAGCTTCTTCTGCAAAAGCCTGATGAGGGGAATGACCTGACTCAGGCTGGCAGTGTCTGAACTGACTTCACGTGTGGCAAGTTCAAAGGGCATCAGAACCTTGCACAACGTTGAAATCATTCTCCACTGCACTTGAGACAGGTGCATTCCATCTCCTATATCGTGCTCAATTGTATAGGCTTGAATGGCCTTTTGCTGCTCCTCCAACCTCTGAAGCATATAGAGGGTTGAATTCCACCTCGTTACCACTTCTTGCTTCAGATGATGGCAGGGCAGGTTCAGTAGTTTTTGGTGGTGCTCCAGTCTTCTGTACGTGGTGCCTGTACGCCGAAAGTGTCCCGCAATTTTTCTGGCCACCGACAGCATCTCTTGCACGCCCCTGTCGTTTTTTAAAAAATTCTGCACCACCAAATTCAAGGTATGTGCAAAACATGGGACGTGCTGGAATTTGCCCATATTTAATGCACACACAATATTGCTGGCGTTGTCCGATGCCACAAATCCACAGGAGAGTCCAATTGGGGTAAGCCATTCCGCGATGATCTTCCTCAGTTGCCGTAAGAGGTTTTCAGCTGTGTGCGTATTCTGGAAAGCGGTGATACAAAGCGTAGCCTGCCTAGGAAAGAGTTGGCGTTTGCGAGATGCTGCTACTGGTGCCGCCGCTGCTGTTCTTGCGGCGGGAGTCCATACATCTACCCAGTGGGCTGTCACAGTCATATAGTCCTGACCCTGCCCTGCTCCACTTGTCCACATGTCCGTGGTTAAGTGGACATTGGGTACAACTGCATTTTTTAGGACACTGGTGAGTCTTTTTCTGACGTCCGTGTACATTCTCGGTATCGCCTGCCTAGAGAAGTGGAACCTAGATGGTATTTGGTAACGGGGGCACACTGCCTCAATAAATTGTCTAGTTCCCTGTGAACTAACGGCGGATACCGGACGCACGTCTAACACCAACATAGTTGTCAAGGACTCAGTTATCCGCTTTGCAGTAGGATGACTGCTGTGATATTTCATCTTCCTCGCAAAGGACTGTTGAACAGTCAATTGCTTACTGGAAGTAGTACAAGTGGGCTTACGACTTCCCCTCTGGGATGACCATCGACTCCCAGCGGCAACAACAGCAGCGCCAGCAGCAGTAGGCGTTACACGCAAGGATGCATCGGAGGAATCCCAGGCAGGAAAGGACTCGTCAGACTTGCCAGTGACATGGCCTGCAGGACTATTGGCATTCCTGGGGAAGGAGGAAATTGACACTGAGGGAGTTGGTGGGGTGGTTTGCGTGAGCTTGGTTACAAGAGGAAGGGATTTACTGGTCAGTGGACTGCTTCCGCTGTCACCCAAAGTTTTTGAACTTGTCACTGACTTATTATGAATGCGCTGCAGGTGACGTATAAGGGAGGATGTTCCGAGGTGGTTAACGTCCTTACCCCTACTTATTACAGCTTGACAAAGGGAACACACGGCTTGACACCTGTTGTCCGCATTTCTGGTGAAATACCTCCACACCGAAGAGCTGATTTTTTTGGTATTTTCACCTGGCATGTCAACGGCCATATTCCTCCCACGGACAACAGGTGTCTCCCCGGGTGCCTGACTTAAACAAACCACCTCACCATCAGAATCCTCCTGGTCAATTTCCTCCCCAGCGCCAGCAACACCCATATCCTCCTCATCCTGGTGTACTTCAACACTGACATCTTCAATCTGACTATCAGGAACTGGACTGCGGGTGCTCCTTCCAGCACTTGCAGGGGGCATGCAAATAGTGGAAGGCGCATGCTCTTCACGTCCAGTGTTGGGAAGGTCAGGCATCGCAAACGACACAATTGGACTCTCCTTGTGGATTTGGGATTTCAAAGAACGCACAGTTCTTTGCGGTGCTTTTGCCAGCTTGAGTCTTTTCAGTTTTCTAGCGAGAGGCTGAGTGCTTCCATCCTCATGTGAAGCTGAACCACTAGCCATGAACATAGGCCAGGGCCTCAGCCGTTCCTTGCCACTCCGTGTGGTAAATGGCATATTGGCAAGTTTACGCTTCTCCTCCGACAATTTTATTTTAGGTTTTGGAGTCCTTTTTTTTCTGATATTTGGTGTTTTGGATTTGACATGCTCTGTACTATGACATTGGGCATCGGCCTTGGCAGACGACGTTGCTGGCATTTCATCGTCTCGGCCATGACTAGTGGCAGCAGCTTCAGCACGAGGTGGAAGTGGATCTTGATCTTTCCCTAATTTTGGAACCTCAACTTTTTTGTTCTCCATATTTTATAGGCAGAACTAAAAGGCACCTCAGGTAAACAATGGAGATGGATGGATTGGATAGTTTACTAGTATACAATTATGGACGGACTGCCACGGTTAGGTGGTATAAAAAAACCACGGTTAGGTGGTATATATTATAATAATAATACAATTATGGATGGACGGACTGCCTGCCGACTGCCGACACAGAGGTAGCCACAGCCGTGAACTACCGCACTGTACACTGGTTGATAAAGAGATAGTAGTATACTCGTAACAACTAGTATGACACTATGACGACGGTATAAAGAATGGAAAAAAAACCACGGTTAGGTGGTATATATTATAATAATAATACAATTATGGATGGACGGACTGCCTGCCGACTGCCGACACAGAGGTAGCCACAGCCGTGAACTACCGCACTGTACACTGGTTGATAAAGAGATAGTAGTATACTCGTAACAACTAGTATGACACTATGACGACGGTATAAAGAATGGAAAAAAAACCACGGTTAGGTGGTATATATTATAATAATAATACAATTATGGATGGACGGACTGCCTGCCGACTGCCGACACAGAGGTAGCCACAGCCGTGAACTACCGCACTGTACACTGGTTGATAAAGAGATAGTAGTATACTCGTAACAACTAGTATGACACTATGACGACGGTATAAAGAATGAAAAAAAAACCACGGTTAGGTGGTATATATTATAATAATAATACAATTATGGATGGACGGACTGCCTGCCGACTGCCGACACAGAGGTAGCCACAGCCGTGAACTACCGCACTGTACACTGGTTGATAAAGAGATAGTAGTATACTCGTAACAACTAGTATGACACTATGACGACGGTATAAAGAATGGAAAAAAAACCACGGTTAGGTGGTATATATTATAATAATAATACAATTATGGATGGACGGACTGCCTGCCGACTGCCGACACAGAGGTAGCCACAGCCATGAACTACCGCACTGTACACTGGTTGATAAAGAGATAGTAGTATACTCGTAACAACTAGTATGACACTATGACGACGGTATAAAGAATGGAAAAAAAACCACGGTTAGGTGGTATATATTATAATAATAATACAATTATGGATGGACGGACTGCCTGCCGACTGCCGACACAGAGGTAGCCACAGCCGTGAACTACCGCACTGTACACTGGTTGATAAAGAGATAGTAGTATACTCGTAACAACTAGTATGACACTATGACGACGGTATAAAGAATGGAAAAAAAACCACGGTTAGGTGGTATATATTATAATAATAATACAATTATGGATGGACGGACTGCCTGCCGACTGCCGACACAGAGGTAGCCACAGCCGTGAACTACCGCACTGTACACTGGTTGATAAAGAGATAGTAGTATACTCGTAACAACTAGTATGACACTATGACGGTATAAAGAAAGAAAAAAAAATACCACGGTTAGGTGGTATATATTGTAATACAATTATGGATGGACGGACTGCCTGCCGAGTTCCGACTGCCGACACAGAGGTAGCCACAGCCGTGAACTACCGCACTGTACTGTGTCTGCTGCTAATATAGACTGGTTGATAAAGAGATAGTATACAATACATACAACAATGAATATACTACTATACTGGTGGTCAGGCACTGGTCACCACTAGTCACACTGGCAGTGGCACTCCTGCAGCAAAAGTGTGCACTGTTTAATTTTAAATTAATATAATATTATGTACTCCTGGGGGCTCCTGCTATAACAACCTGCAGTGCTCCCCAGTCTCCCCCACAATTATTATAAGCTTTGCCTTTTATACATTGATGTGCAGCACACTGGGCTGAGCTGAGTGCACACAGACTGAGTCACACTGTGTGACTGGCTGCTGCTGTGTATCGTTTTTTTTCAGGCAGAGAACGGATATAGCAGAGAACGGATATATATTAAAATAAATAAAAGTTAACTAACAACAACTGCACTGGTCACTGTGGTAAACTCTGTCTGACTCTGCACAATCTCTCTCTCTCTTCTAATCTAATTTCTAATGGAGAGGACGCCAGCCACGTCCTCTCCCTATCAATCTCAATGCACGTGTGAAAATGGCGGCGACGCGCGGCTCCTTATATAGAATCCGAGTCTCGCGAGAATCCGACAGCGTCATGATGACGTTCGGGCGCGCTCGGGTTAACCGAGCAAGGCGGGAGGATCCGAGTCTGCTCGGACCCGTGAAAAAAACATGAAGTTCGTGCGGGTTCGGTTTCAGAGAAACCGAACCCGCTCATCTCTAGTTTCTCTGCATAAGTGGTATGACTTTATGAAAGACTTAGGGGGTCATTCCGAGTTGATCGCTAGCTGCCAATGTTCGCAGCGCAGCGATCAGGCTAAAAATCGGCATTTCTGCGCATGCGTATGCACGGCAATGCGCACGCCCGACGTACGGGTACAGAGTCCTTTATGGTTTTGCACAGGTTCTAGCAAAGCTTTCAGTCGCACGGCAGAACGCAGGTAGATTGACAGGAAAAGGGCGTTTCTGGGTGTCAACTGACCGTTTTTAGGGAGTGCTTAGAAAAACGCAGGCGTGGCTGGGCAAACGCTGAGCGGGTGTGTGACTCCATCGTTAGAATCAACGCACACGAAGAGTAACTACAAGGCTGGTCTTGTTTTGCACAAAAAGATTTTGCAGGCGCTCTGCTGCACAGGTGTTCACACTTCTGCAAAGCTAACATACACACCCCAGTGGGCGGAGACAATGCGTTTGCATGGCTGCTAAAAACTGCTAGCGAGCGAACAACTCGGAATGACCCCCTTTAGGTAGTAAAGTGCAGTGACGTGCAGTCAGGGTAGGCAGGGGAGGCAGAGCATCACCTGTCAGATATCAGTGCCCCCCAGAGTTTAGGAACAGGACATCTTATTGAATTAATGTCAGACCGGGTATAAGTAATTTAAAGATAGTTATAAGGTATAGTCAGTAGCATGACTGAAACTGGTCCCAGCTCAAGTGTTATGAATGTTATGTAATGTTAATTATCAAGCCAGCATATTGTTAAAACATACCGAAGTTTATATGTTAGGTTGGTATAATAATGTTGCTTAGCATAACTTTATATATAATAATTTGATAAACTGTAGCTATATCATTCTTAACTCTCTAAAGAAAAGTAAAAAATATTTTACTAAGCACAGGTTCTCAAACTCAGTCCTCAGGACCCCACACGGTCCATGTTTTGCAGGTCACCTGTAGATTTTTAAAATGTGGCAGTTGGTGACACACAGTGCAGCTGCCGGGTGACATGGAAAACGTGAACCGTGTGGGGTCCTGAGGACAGAGTTTGAGAACCACTGATCTAATGGGTTCTTATGTGTCATCCCTAATCAGAATAAAGTATACCTGTGTATACAGGAATGTGATTTTCTTGCAGCTAGGAGCACTTACTGCTCCGCTATACTAATGAGCATTGAGTAGACCACTTACTTGCCACCATTACCCAGGTACTTTAATCGAACACACCACTGACACCAAGTCATTTTTAACTTGCCTGTTGGTAAGTTACACCTGCAAAAAAGAAAGTACATTTATATTGTAGCCTACAGCCAGGGCCAGATTATTTTTAGGCAAAATAGGCTCACACCTAGGGCCTTTCCCCAAATGCCACTTTTGACCATCAACAGAAGGGGATTTCAAGCAAGTTCAGGGCTACAGTGAGAATGGGCCAATTTCATACTGTTATCTTTCTCTCAGGGAAAGGGACTAAGGGGCTAATTCAGACCTGAACGCTGCTGTGCATTTTGGCACAGAGGACGATCAGGTCTGAACTGCTCATGCTTATGCACTGCAATGCGCAGGCGCGGCGGTCCACAGTAACGGGGATCGCCGGGTTGCATCAGGATGGTGCGAAAATTCCGAATGCACCGGCGATCACAAGGATATTGGTGGTCATTCCGAGTTGTTCGCTCGTTATTTTTCTTTCGCAACGGAGTGATTAGTCGCTAATGCGCATGCGCAATGTCCGCAGTGCGACTGCGCCAAGTAAATTTGCTATGCAGTTAGGTATTTTACTCATGGCATTACGAGGTTTTTTCTTCGTTCTGGTGATCGTAATGTGATTGACAGGAAGTGGGTGTTTCTGGGCGGAAACAGGCCGTTTTATGGGTGTGTGCGAACAAATGCTACCGTTTCTGGGAAAAATGCGGGAGTGGCTGGAGAAACGGAGGAGTGTCTGGGCGAACACTGGGTGTGTTAGTGACGTCAAACCAGGAACGACAAGCACTGAACTGATCGCAGATGCCGAGTAAGTGTGGAGCTACTCAGAAACTGCTAAGAAGTGTCTATTCGCAATATTGCTAATCTTTCGTTCGCAATTTTGATAAGCTAAGATTCACTCCCAGTAGGCGGCGGCTTAGCGTGTGCAAAGCTGCTAAAAGCAGCTTGCGAGCGAACAACTTGGAATGAGGGCCCTTGACAGGAAAAGGGCATTTGTCGGTGGCAACTGACCGTTTTCTGGGAGTGGTAGGAAAAATGCAGGCGTGACCAGGCGTTTGGAGGGAGGGTTTCTGATGTTGGCTCCGGCCCCGCTCTTCGCACTGTAAGAGTAAGTCCTGGGCTGCGCAGAGACTACCTGATCGCAAGGATGCAAATAATGCACCCTAGCGATCAGAATTAGCCCCTAAGCTCCATGCCTAGGGCTTTAGATCAAACAGTACAAACAGTAGAATGGACTGAACTGTGGAACATTTTGTTTGCTACAGCACATAAAAGTGTAAAATAAGGGGACAGAAAAATCTGAAACCAGAATACAGAATGAATAGAGATTGATATTATCAACAGAGGAAAGGCACTTTGTATGTAATAGTTTCAGATATATGAAGATAAGCAGATGCTGCAGTCAGAACCGGTGGTGGAACTTGTGAGTGCTGGGCCCAGGTGCAAAAAAATTATTTGGCCCCCTCCTCCACCCCAAACCAAGTTTAGAATATGCTGCACGGCAGTGGGTGACAGGGAGAGGCAGAGGGTGACAGCGTAAGACAGGGGGAGACAGAGGGTGACAGCGTATTGAAGGGGGAGGCAGAGAGTGACAGCAGGAGGCAAGGGGACCAGAGGGTGACAGTGAGAGAGAGGGGGGCGGGGCAGGGATTGACAGTGGGTGACAGGGGTACAAGCACAGTCTCCTGTGTGGTGTGGAGAACACAGGGCATGTACCTTGGTGGGTGTAGGAACACAGCGGCCTCTTCTTTGTCTGTGACAGGGACCCCTGCCCCGTGTGCTTTCCTCAGACCCCTGCCCCTTGTGCTTTCCTCAGTTTGGCACTCGGTCAGGCAGACACCACTGACAGTGCCATTTACACAGCTGGGTGTTAATTAGAGGCAGTATGTGGCTGAGATCATCAGCGCTGATAGACGACAGGACTCCTCTATCAGCTCAGCACACACAAGGTCAGTCCTGCCTCCTAAGGGACTGGTTCCTCAGGCAATGGGGCCACCCTACTCTCTGCTCTGGGCCAATCATCTGACATTGCTCAAAATGGGCTGGGGGGGGGATAACTTAATGCTGGTCTGGGCAGCAGCAGACCCCCATGTCTTCAGGGGCCCTGGTGCAATGCATCTGCTGCACCAATGGTATTTCTGTCTCTGGTCAGAAAATTTTAATTATAGGAAGAGACATTAGTAGCAGGAAGAGGGAGGTTACGTTGCCACATCATAGGTCCAGATGCACCAATGGGAAGGAGCAGTTGCTGTTTACCAAGGCCAGGGCCTGTTGGAGAGACCCTTCGGGGACTCAGGCCAGCTGCTGAAGGAACAACTATCCCCTTTGCAGCTCGCAGTATGTTTTGTTTTTTACTGAGGGGACTTGCCCGTGCCTCATGCCTCCCAGAGTAGTCACACACCCCAGTTACCGGGTCCCGTTGATGTCAACAGCAATGTTTAGGTCATTGGTAAGACCTTACCTTCAGACATTGTAGATTAGCAGGACCTGAAGTTTAATTACAATAATGGTATCTATCCTGCACCAAATGCACCGTAAGAACCTACTGATGTAGAGATGTGCCCTGTGTCACAGGGCACATCAGAAGTGTAGCGGCGGGTGTCTGGTGCAGGGACCGGTTGTTTCCCTGCACCAGACTTACAGCAGCGATGAGGAGCGCAGCGGCGCTTTAAACTTGGTGCCATTTTTGCCACCAATTGGAAGCGCCAGCAGCATGATTTGAAATCCGGCGCGTCCGTGAGCCAATCACGCCTCGCGGGGTGCCAGCCAATAAGAGGCGGGCGCGGTGAGCCAATCGGCGCTTGCCGTGTCATAGGTCCCACCTCCGGCATCTGACATCAGACACCAGGTGGGACCAAAAGAGGATGACCACGCGCAGGAGCGTAGAGGAGGACGCCACCAGGACCGCGCAGAGGAAGGAGGCCACGTGGAAACATGGCGAAGAGCGGGTCGGAAGGAAGAAGCAGCGGAGGAAGAGAAGACGGCGGCCGTGGCAATAAGAGCTCCGGTGGCCACTGAAGAGGCCGGAAGATGCCGGCAACCAGGAGGCAGATATCCAGCGGCGGCGCCGCGGGCCAGCGGCCGAAGAGGGCGCCGGAGATCCTTGGAGCAGGTGAGGCTGAATTCCTCCACCCCCCTTCCTCCCTAGACCACCAGGGATGGGCATTAGGCCCGGGGGCACAGTTCAGGCACTAGGCCTGTGGCACAGTCAGAAGTTTCGCCCGCACTTGATTTGGTGGTTTGGGCATTAGGCCAAAGCCACGTTATTGGCACTGTAGGCGGGCATTAAGCCCGATGGCACGTAGTGGGCATTAGGCCCGAGTTTAACCAGAGCACCCCAAATAAGAGTGATCTGGGCATTACGCCCAGATTACTCCAACGGCCCCACGTTAGGCGGGCATTAGGCCTGTGGGCACAGACAGGCTTTAGGCCTGGGCCACATTAGAGGGCATTAGGCCCTAGTTAATTTGCAGCCATTAGGGATATAAGGTGACCCTGGGCATTAGGCCCAGGTCACCCAAGGTCAGACCTCTGGCCTGCGTGCAGATAGGGGGCAGTAGGCCCAAGTAAGCGTGCGGGAGCAGATCTAAAGCAGATAGGCACGTCAAGGGACAGCACCGTTGTAAATACTTGGATTGAACTGTGTTTTATGATGAATGTTTTCGTGCAGGGTCAAGTTTGCTAAAGTTTGTGTTTAGTTTGTTGCACCACACACACAGAGCTAGTTTGAGGGCTCTACCATTGTAGTTAGTGTAGTGGTGTTACACTAGGTTAGAGTTAGGCCCTGCACGGCTGTTGTTTGGTTGCCTCCTTACAGGGACCTGTAAGTGGAGAAAAAAATTGCAGTGCGGAACTAACAACGGTGAGTAACACCCTGTCCGTGTGTCCCTTTCGATGTGTGTTTGTCCCTATCTGTCTCCCTTCCTTCAGGGCGAACGGTGAACCTTGCACGCCGGTGCAAGGTCGAATTTACACCTGGTGCGAGAGTACCGATAGGTGAAATTCGGGCTCTGAGACCGTGCGCCCAGGATGACCTTCACCTAGCCCGAAAGCTCTATTTGTCTGTTCGGAGGGCGTTTCGGTCCACAGTTAGGAGGGACGGAACTCAGCAATCTCCTTCCCCCTAAGTCATCGTGTCCGGGTCCAATCCACAGGTTCCAGGTCCGTAAAAGAATCCGTGACCTGAAGGTGAGAGAGTGCGGCGCCTGGTAACTGGTGAACCTACACCTGCACGGCAGCAGGCACTACACCGCACCGTTACCCTCTTATACTGACACAAGGTACAATTATGGTTACAACAACTACAGTGCATTTATTTTAACAAAATGTAAAAACAATAGCCAAGAAAATATAGTTTATCCAATATATCTGTTAATGACTTTTCACTACATTGCGTATGATTTCTGGTACATTCGGCTAGAGCGCTCATAGTCTACTTAATTTACTCTTGACTCTGGAAACAAAACACTGGTGTTATAGGATTAATTTGTAAGAGATGGGACCAGTGTGAGGAGATGAAATGATTGTATTAATGTAATAGTGGTGGATAGGTCAGTTTACCGTCTCCAGCACTCACATCATGCAGGAGAATATGATTTATAAAATGTGCAGAATTATTCATGATGGCCTCCTAGGTGAGGCTGTAATTGAGATTTTATACCTGTTGCTAGGCTCCGTCATTGTTTGTTCCTAAACCTTAAATTGCCATATAGTACATTTATATTTTATGTATCAATAATAACTGCTACAAGTCACCACCAAAGTCATTTTCAGGTGCTGTTCAGAAAAAAAAAAAGGATTTTAAATGAGTAAATTCTTATTAACCATTTGGAAGGACACACAATTTCTTATGTAACATGTCTTTATACGGGGAGACGTACAGTAATAAGAAATGGCTTTAATCCAGAGCCAGCCCTAGGCATAGGCAAACTAGGCAATTGCCTAGGGCATCTGGTATGCCTAGGGGCACAAGCAGCTTCTGCTGTTTAAAATGATATGCGGCGTGCCTATATTCTGTGTGTAGCATTTCGTATGCAGATACAGCCACAGTCGCACACAGTATATAGGCATACCGCATATCATTTCTTTAACGTCCTAGTGGATGCTGAGGACTCCGTAAGGACCATGGGGAATAGACGGGCTCCGCAGGAGACTGGGCACTCTAAAAAAAGATTTAGTACTACCTGGTGTGCACTGGCTCCTCCCTCTATGCCCCTCCTCCAGACCTCAGTTAGAATCTGTGCCCGGCCAGAGCTGGGTGCTTTTAGTGAGCTCTCCTGAAAGTATTTTAGTTAGGTTTTTTTTTTATTTTCAGAGAGCTTCTGCTGGCAACAGACTCTCTGCTACATGGGACTGAGGGGAGAGAAGCAAACCTATTAACTGCGGCTAGGTTGCGCTTCTTAGGCTACTGGACACCATTAGCTCCAGAGGGTTCGAACACAGGATCTTAACCTTGGTCGTCCGTTCCCGGAGCCGCGCCGCCGTCCCCCTCGCAGAGCCAGAAGTCAGAAGCCGGCAGAAGCAAGAAGACATCGAAATCGCCGGCTGAAGACTCCTGTCTTCACATGAGGTAGCGCACAGCACTGCAGCTGTGCGCCATTGCGCCCACACTACCCACACACTCCGGTCACTGTAGGGTGCAGGGCGCAGGGGGGGGGGGGCGCCCTGGGCAGCAATTAGGATACCTCTTGGCAAAAAGACACATATATACAGCTGGGCACTGTGTATATGTACGAGCCCCCGCCATTTTATTACACAGACCCGGGACAGAAGCCCGCCGCTGAGGGGGCGGGGCCTTCTTCCTCAGCACTAACCAGCGCCATTTTCTCTTCACAGCTCCACTGAGAGGAAGCTCCCCAGTATTCCCCTGATAGGAAAGTACTGATTTCCAAAAGATTACTTATGGCGTATCCTTTCCCGCCAACGGATAGGTTACGCTGGGAATCCTCCCCTAGGGTAGACAAAGCGTTGACGCGCTTATCTAAGAAGGTAGCCCTGCCGTCACAGGATACGGCCGCCCTAAAGGATCCTGCGGATAGGAAGCAGGAAGGTATCCTGAAGTCTGTTTATACACATTCTGGTACCCTTCTGAGGCCAGCAATTGCTGCGGCCTGGATGTGTAATGCTGTAGCAGCATGGACGGATACTCTGTCTGAGGAGTTAGATACCCTGGACAGGGAGACTATTTTACTGACCCTAGGACATATCAAAGACGCTGTCCTATATATGCGGGATGCCCAGAGGGACATTTGCCTGCTGGGCTCTAGAATAAACGCAATGTCGATTTCTTCCAGAAGGGTCTTATGGACTCGGCAATGGACAGGTGATGCCGACTCTAAAAAACACATGGAGGTGTTGCCTTATAAGGGTGAGGAATTGTTTGGGGACGGTCTCTCGGACCTAGTTTCCACGGCTACGGCTGGGAAGTCAAATTTCTTGCCATATATTCCCTCACAGCCAAAGAAAGCACCGTATTACCAAATGCAGTCCTTTCGTTCACAGAAAAGCAAGAAAGTCAGAGGTGCATCATTTATTGCCAGAGGCAGGGGTATAGGAAAAAAGCTGCACCATGCAGCTAGTTCCCAGGAACAAAAGTCCTCCCCGGCTTCCACTAAATCCACCGCATGACGCTGGGGCTCCACAGGCGGAGCCAGGAGCGGTGGGGGCGCGTCTCCGAATTTCAGCCACCAGTGGGTTCGCTCACGGGTGGATCCTTGGGCTATACAAACTGTGTCTCAAGGATACAAGCTGTAATTCGAGGTGACGCCCCCTCACCGTTACCTAAAGTCGGCCTTGCCAGCTTCCCCCAGGGAAAGGGAGGTAGTGTTGGCAGCAATTCACAAGCTATATCTCCAGCAGGTGGTAGTGAAGGTTCCCCTCCTTCAACAGGGAGGGGGTTACTATTCCACCATGTTTGTGGTACCGAAACCGGACGGTTCGGTCAGACCCATTTTGAATTTAAAATCCCTGAATATTTATCTGAAGAAATTCAAGTTCAAGATGGAATCGCTCAGGGCGGTCATTGCAAACCTGGAGGAAGGGGATTTTATGGTGTCTCTGGACATCAAGGACTGTCATTACCAATTCCAGACGTTGCCGTTTGGCCTGTCCACGGCACCAAGAATATTTACCAAGGTGATGGCGGAAATGATGGTGCTCCTTCGGAAGCAAGGGGTTACAATTATCCCATACTTGGACGATCTCCTCATAAAGGCGAGGTCCAGGGAGCGGTTGCTGATCAGCGTAGCACTCTCTCAGGAAGTGTTGCTACAGCACGGCTGGATTCTGAATATTCCAAAGTCGCAGCTGATTCCTGCGACGCGTCTGCCCTTCCTGGGCATGATTCTGGACACAAACCAGAAAAAGGTGTTTCTCCCGGAGGAGAACGCTCAGGAGCTCGTGACTCTGGTCAGAGGCCTCCTAAAACCAAAACAGGTATCGGTGCATCACTGCACGCGAGTCCTGGGAAAGATGGTGGCGTCATACGAAGCCATTCCCTTCGGCAGGTTCCATGCGAGGATCTTTCAGTGGGATCTGTTGGACAAGTGGTCCGGATCGCATCTTCAGATGCATCGGCTGATCACCCTGTCCCCCAGGGCCAGGGTGTCTCTTCTGTGGTGGCTGCAAAGTGCTCACCTCCTCGAGGGCCGCTGGTTCGGCATACAGGACTGGGTCCTGGTGACCACGGATGCAAGCCTCCGAGGATGGGTGGCAGTCACTCAAGGAAGAAACTTCCAGGGGCTGTGGTCAAGTCAGGAGACGTGTCTGCACATCAATATCTTGGAACTAAGGGCCATATACAACGCCCTGAGTCAAGCGGAGCCTCTGCTTCGAAATCAACCAGTGCTGATTCAGTCAGACAACATCACTGCAGTGGCCCATGTAAACCGCCAGGGCGGCAAAAGAAGCAGGGTGGCAATGGCAGAAGCCACCAGGATTCTTCGTTGGGCGGAGAATCACGTACTAGCACTGTCAGCAGTGTTCATTCCGGGAGTGGACAACTGGGAAGCAGACTTCCTCAGCAGGCACGACCTCCACCCGGGAGAGTGGGGACTTCATCAAGAAGTCTTCACGCAGATTGCAAATCGATGGGAACTGCCACAGGTGGACATGATGGCGTCCCGTCTCAACAAAAAGCTAAAAAGGTATTGCGCCAGGTCAAGGGACCCTCAGGCGATAGCTGTGGACGCACTAGTAACACCGTGGGTGTTCCAGTCGGTCTATGTGTTTCCTCCTCTTCCTTTCATACCAAAGGTGCTGAGAATTGTAAGAAAAAGAGGAGTGAGAACAATACTCATTGTTCCGGATTGGCCAAGAAGGACTTGGTACCCGGAATTGCAAGAAATGCTCACAGAGGACCCATGGCCTCTGCCCCTCAGACAGGACCTGTTACAACAAGGGCCCTGTCTGTTCCAAGACTTACCGCGGCTGCGTTTAATGGCATAGCGGTTGAACGCCGGATCCTAGCGGAAAAAGGCATTCCGGATGAAGTTATTCCTATGCTGATAAAGGCTAGGAAGGACGTGAAAGCAAAGCATTATCACCGTATATGGCGAAAATATGTTGCTTGGTGTGAGGCCAGGAAGGCCCCTACAGAGGAATTCCAGCTGGGTCGATTCCTGCACTTCCTACAGTCAGGAGTGACTATGGGACTAAAATTAGGGTCCATAAAGGTCCAGATTTCGGCCCTATCTATTTTCTTCCAAAAAGAACTGGCTTCACTGCATGAGGTTCAGACGTTTGTTAAGGGAGTGCTGCATATTCAGCCCCCTTTTGTGCCACCAGTGGCACCTTGGGATCTTAACGTGGTGTTGAGTTTCCTGAAATCCCACTGGTGTGAGCCACTTAAGACAGTGGAGCTAAAGTATCTCACGTGGAAAGTGGTCATGCTGTTGGCCTTAGCTTCGGCTAGGCGTGTGTCAGAATTGGCGGCTTTGTCATGTAAAAGCCCCTATCTGGTTTTCCATATGGATAGGGCAGAATTGAGGACTCGTCCGCAATTTCTGCCAAAGGTGGTGTCATCCTTTCATTTGAACCAACCTATTGTGGTGCCTGCGGCTACTTGTGACTTGGAGGATTCCAAGTTGCTTGACGTAGTCCGGGCTTTAAAGATTTATGTGACCAGAACGACTGGAGTCAGGAAGACTGACTCGCTGTTTGTCCTGTATGCATCCAACAAGCTGGGTGCTCCTACTTCAAAGCAAACTATTGCTCGCTGGATCTGTGGCACGATTCAGCAGGCTCATTCTGCGGCTGGATTGCCGCATCCAAAATCAGTGAAAGCCCATTCCACAAGAAAGGTGGGCTTTTCTTGGGCGGCTGTCCGAGGGGTCTCGGCATTACAGCTTTGCCGAGCTGCTACTTGGTCGGGTTCAAACACTTTTGCAAAGTTCTACAAGTTTGATACCCTAGCTGAGGAGGACCTTGAGTTTGCCCATTCGGTGCTGCAGAGTCATCCGCACTCTCCCGCCCATTTGGGAGCTTTGGTATAATCCCCATGGTCCTTACGGAGTCCCCAGCATCCACTAGGATGTTAGAGAAAATAAGATTTTACTAACCGGTAAATCTATTTCTCGTAGTCCGTAGTGGATGCTGGGCGCCCGTCCCAAGTGCGGACTTTCTGCAATACGTGTATATAGTTATTGCTTAATAAAGGGTTATGTTATGTGGCATCAGTTGAGTGATGCTTGTTTGTTGTTCATACTGTTAACTGGGTAAGTTTATCACGAGTTATACGGTGTGATTGGTGTGGCTGGTATGAGTCTTACCCTGGATTCCAAAATCCTTTCCTTGTAATGTCAGCTCTTCCGGGCACAGTTTCCTTAACTGAGGTCTGGAGGAGGGGCATAGAGGGAGGAGCCAGTGCACACCAGGTAGTACTAAATCTTTCTTTAGAGTGCCCAGTCTCCTGCGGAGCCCGTCTATTCCCCATGGTCCTTACGGGGTCCCCAGCATCCACTACGGACTACGAGAAATAGATTTACCGGTGAGTAAAATCTTATTTTTAAGCAGCAGAAGCTGCTTGTGCATCCTAGCCACATAGCAATGCAAATAAGATGCATTTTCATTAAAAAGATAGGCACCCGGCATTAGCAGAGCTGCCAGTTGACTCACGCCAGGAAATATATGTGTCATTATGTGTATAAGGGCATTAATAATGTGTAACATATGTGTAAGGGGCACTATGTGTGTCATTATGTGTATAAGGGCACTAATAATTTGCGGCATATGTGTAAGGGACTTTATGTGTGTCATTATGTGTATAAGGGCATTAACAATGTGCGGCATATGTGTAAGGGAAATTATGTGTATAAGGGCATTAATAAGGGTTGGCATAATGTGTAAGGCACATTATGTTTATAAGGACATTAATAATGTGTGTCATATGTGTAAGGGGCATTACTGTGTGGTATTATGTGTAAAAATGCATTACCAATGTGTGGAATTATGTGTATAAGGTGCTCTATTGTGTGGCGTAACGTATAGAAAGGGCATTACTGTGTGGTCTAATGTGAATAAAGAGCAATATGGTGTGGTGTAATGTGAATAAGGAGCAATATGGTGTGGTGTAATGCGAATAAAGAGCAATATGGTGTGGTGTAATGTGAATAAGGAGCAATTCAGTATGATGTTATGTGAATGAGGGGCACTACTGTGTGGAGTAACGTATATAAGATAAAGTGGTACTACTGTGTCATGTAATGTGAATAAGGGACACTATCGTATGATAAATTGTGAATAAAGTTGCACTACTGTGAGGCATAATTTGTATTGGGGGTACTAATGTGTGGCCGTGCCCCTTGCCAGCAAATACACATACCTTTTTAGGCTGTGTGCCGAATGTGCGCACTGTTCTTATTTAAATTACAGAGGGTAGGAAAACAAAAAAAGGACTGCTATGGGTGGGGGGTGATGGTGCTGGGAAAGGGGTGCAGGGTCAGAGGCGGAACTAGCGGTGGTGCTAGGGGGCATCAGCCAGAATCTTGCCTAGGGCATCTTATTGGTTAGGGCCGGCTCTGCTTTAATCTATAGTATATATTTCCCTTTTTACAGGTACTATATACCCAGACGGACGAATTTATCTACCCAAATTTTTTTTTAGATAATTATATATATGTCCGTTTGTGTATACAATTTCAGGTGCAATAAAGACTAATTAATATTATATAGTCTTACTCAAAAAAGATTTTTTACTAAAAACTGGTCACCACAAACGTTATAAAACCTGCAAGCTGCTGCCACATAGTATTCTGAAGTTGTACTATAATCCTGTTAAACACACATATATATATCAGAGAGTGCATCAAGTTTTAAACCATAAGAACTTTTCTTTGATAGTTTAATCATACAATTGCTTAAAACTACCAAAGGGCTATTTTGAAACACTGTAAATTGTAATTCTCTAACTACAGATAAATTGGCCTTTCATACGCACTTAACAGTCCTTGGTTTCCATCTATAGCCAGGTGCTGCTTAGTGGATAAAGATACTTTGAGCTCCGTTTGTTTCCACTGGTGTGGCTAAATTAGATGCTATCCAATGATGACAAATCTTGATATTTTTCCATACAAGGATCTTTTGTATAAGTGTCACTCAAATAGATGGACTGTTATCTTGTATCGAAAAAACTTATTGTTTCTAAATCCGATTTTATTTAAAAAAAAATGCAGACTATAGACCAATAATGCACTTGGCTGTATCTACTGTAGCACCTGAGCTTTTGTTCCTTGTAATGCACAATACGTTTGAGAGTTACTGCCAGTCTACAGGTGATTTGTAAAACATTGTGTCTCACCTCACCACGGTCACACACTACGGCGTAGGATTCCGGAAGAAAGCAGTGTCCGGCTGCGGCAGCACGTCGCTGGATAAACCTTTTGCTGGAGTCGCTTAATTACCGGAACCAATTAACTTTTTCTACCCTGGCCGGGTCAGCGGTGCTTTCGTGTGGATAGCGGTGCCCGGCTGCAGCTGCACACCGCCCAACCTCTCCTCGTTAGGTGCCGCTCGACTTTCTTCCCCACCGGAGCTGTTGTTTAGTGGTTTTGCTGTAGCTGGGAGGTGAACATAAACGTCCCAAGTGCATATACTGTATGTTTCCAAGCCCAATTTATCCTCTGGGACCCCGAAACGTAGAATAAAGCACAGAGATTTTTTTCACTGCATTTTGTCAAGACTCCCAGTGCCGCGCTTATTGCTACGGATGTGTATGGGATTCTCCCAGGAGGTGAGGGCACGGGAGCAGTTGCTTTGATCGCTGGGGAGCGGGAGGAGTGCCGGATCATACAGAGATATATATATATATATATATATATCTTTAATCTATAGAACTGTAAATCCGCCCATTTGCTGATACATTTTGAATCACTGTGATTCTCTGGACTTATGATTTATGAAAGCAGTATATGTTATTTTCTAGAGATGAACGGGCTCATCTCTAATAAAAACCATCCGATTCCGAACTTCCTGGGAACGGTGTCCGGCTTGAGTTTTCCCGCCTGACTCAGATCCCAAAATGAGGCAAAATGTCATTCTCCCACTGTCGGATTCTCGTGGGTTTTGGATTCTATAAAAGTCCCTGGTGATTGCGCCATCTTCACTTCACTGCTGTGTCCTCCAGTGGTCCTCTGTCAGTCTAGGGGTACTCTACCCCAGTGTAACAAAAAATAAAATAAAATGCAAAAAACATTTTTTACAAAAATATATATTTCTTTTTGTGCTATACCTCAGTGTACTATAATATTATTTTTCTGTGACACAGCCAGACCGACCGCAGTGTATCATACTGTACATATATTATCACACTGGGACACTGATGATGTTGATGATGAGGATGTTGATGCTGAGGATGTTGTTTGTGTAAATCAGGCACCAGTGAAAACAGTTGTTGCCAATGTTTTCAAAAAGCCCATTGTCATACCAGGGCAAAAGACAAAAAATGCCTTATGTGTAGAATTATTTGTACCCAAATCCAGACAACAGTTGTTCAGCCACCTGTACCGTTTGTAAAGCAAGAGTAAGTAGAGGTAGGGACCTCAACCATCTAGAATCCTCCTCCCTGTTACGTCACTTGCAGCGCATTCATCCAAAGTTTTTGTCAAATTCAGAAACTTTGGCTAAAAACGTAACAATCAGTCCAGCTTCATCTATCTCCCTTCTCTCTGTTAGATCCAAGTGCCTGCAATCTCTACCACCAACACCTTCATCGTCAACATCCTCAATCATGATCGGAAGTAGTCCTGCATCTAATTTCATAAACATGACTGACTCCTCTCCATCAGGGATACTGTAAATCTAAAACCAAAACCCACAAGGGCAGTTTGGGCAAAACCAATACATATTCAAAACACAAAGGAGATACACATACAGTACAAAACCAAAATCCAAGGTTTGGGCTGGCGCACATCTCTAGTTTACAAACACAAAATATCATAACATATCATGACCTTTTGAACATGTCAACCTTTGACTGTTGACCTAATGCTGTCGACCTAATGACTGTTGACCTTTATAATGTCTATCTTCTGTTTCACACCATTTTCCAGTGTGTCTAAAAAAATGTATTAATGGTGCCTACAATTTGACAGCCATTTCTTTTCAGGCTCCCGTTAAGTTCCTGATTGCTCCTAGATTTTACTGAGTGGCTCCTGAAATCTTTATAACTTTGTCAAGTCAGAGATGAGAGACCTTTACTGATTGGCTGGCCATCTAATAAGTAGGCGGGTGTAAAGCACATTAACCCAGTTCACTATCAGCGCCTGTGTCCTGGATTGCATGTGCTGCAACTGGACGAACAAATCTCTTACAGGGGGAGATGTACTAAGCCTGAAAAGTGATAAATATCACTGTGATAAAGCACCAGCCAATCAGCTCCTAACTGCCATGTTACAGGCTGTGTTTGAAAAATGACAGTTAGGAGCCGATTGGCTGGTACTTTATCACTGTGATATTTATCACTTTTCAGGCTTAGTACATCTGGCCCACAGTACCTGGCCAATACTTGCCTACCGCTTTGCTCCCCAGCTCCGCCTCCCTGCGCATAACAAGTTTTAAGTTTAAATTTACATAAAGAGCCATATGTTATGCAAATAGAACAGATATAGGTCCAACATACTGTAACTGAGCCTCAAAAATGATAACCAGGAGAAAGCAAATTATCCAGTATACTGCAGACACCAGAGACCAAACCATTATTATAAGATTAATCTCCCAGAGATGTGACCGGTGTGAGGAGATCAAATAATCGCATTAATAGAACAGTGGTGAACGTCTCTGTTTTACAGTCTCCAGCCTTTCTTCCACGCTGGAGAACACGGTTTATAAACTGTGCCAGCATTATTCATGATGGCCTCCTAGGTGAGGCTGTAATTGAGGTTTTGTACTTGTTGCTAGGCTCCGTCATTGTTTGTTCTTAAACCTTAAATTGTTATGTAGAATATTTTTTCAAGTACATTAATATTTTAAACAGCAATAATAACAATGTAATTTTCAGGTGCTGAATTCACTGCTCAAAAATTATATATATAAATAAAGATATTTTCTTAAAATGCATTAATGAATATATATATATATATATATATATATATATATTCATTAATGCCGAGCATTTTAAGAGAAATGTGTATAACATCCATTATATCATGGCATCATACACAGAGCTATAAAGAGACTCATTCCCTTGGTAAATATTTTCAGGGACCCTAGAGCACTGTAGCATGTAGTAGGTCATTTATGAAGATGTTTTTAACCCCTTCCCCCTCTCCCACAGTACACTGCACACAGAGGCAAACGGAGCTTCCCAATCTACCAAGTGGCCAGTAAAGGGACCCTTTGTATCCCAGCAAACTTCTAGGCAAACTTAGGGGTCTAGTCATAAAGCAGTAAAAAGACTAAAGGCCCATACCATTAGACGATGTCGCTCTGTGAGCGACATCGTCTAACGTTTCCCCCTCCCGGGCCGGCCGGTCGGCGGCTGCCTGTACGCACTGAGCGATATGACCGCTCATATCGCTCAGGGACTTCACGCCCCCGCCAGCCCTGCATGAAGGTCGTGGACGACAGTCCACATCCTTCATGCATGCCCTACCGACAGCGACGATCGTTGCCGACCCGCGGGGCCGCGCATCGGTCGTCGCTGGAGGCATACACACTTAACGATAAAATGAGCGACGTCGCTCAAGGAGGGGGAAAATGAGCGACGTCGCTCATTTTATCGTTAAGTGTGTATGGACCTTAAGAGTGGAGAAAACGATAAGTGGAGAAGTTGCCCATGGCAACCAATCAGCTTTGAAAGAAGCCTTTATCGAGTATATTCTATAAAATGTAAGGGAGATGCTGATTGGTTTCCATGGGCAATTTCTCCAGTGGTCTGTTTTGTCGAAGTCGAAAATATTGCAGTACACATATCACGTACAAACTACACACAGATGGCCTCCGTGCGCGTACTTGTTCTGCCATGCGTGCGCATATTCGCAATTTGCGTATGGTCGCTTCCGCGGTCCTGCGTATTAGCGCGTGGTATGAGTATTTACGATAGTGTTTGTAATCGCATGGAAAAGCCATAAAAACACATTACATATTTAATCCAAATAGTGCACAATGGCACTCATTCCGAGTTGTTCGCTCGTTGCCGATTTTCTCTATATTGCGATCAGTCGCTTATTGCGCATGCGCAATGTTCGCAGAGCGCATGCGCTTAGTTATTTTACTCAACAGTTAGGTATTTTACTCACGGCATTATGAGAATTTTTCTTCGTTCTGGTGATCGGAGTGTGATTGACAGGAAGTGGGTGTTTCTGGGCCGTTTTATGGGTGTGTGTGAAAAAACGCTGCCGTTTCTGGGAAAAACGCGGGAGTGGCTGGAGAAACGGGGGAGTGCCTGGGCGAACGCTGGGTGTGTTTGTGACGTCAAACCAGGAACGAAACTGACTGAACTGATCGCAGTGGCAGAGTAAGTGTCGAGCTACTCAGAAACTGCTAAGAAATTTCTATTCGCAATTTTGCGAATCTTTCGTTCACAATTCTGCTATGCTAAGATACACTCCCAGAGGGCGGCAGCTTAGCGTGTGCAATGCTGCTAAAAGCAGCTAGCGAGCGAACAACTCGGAATGAGGGCCAATGTACACATAGTCTCCCTGCACCACACCAGCAAATTACACTTGTTTAAATGGTATAAAAACAAAGGGATTCACCTTTTACAGGATAGGAGGGGACAGAACTAGGTTATAAGGTGGTGTTTGGTATCCAGCTGTAGGGTATTTTAAGAGCAATATTCCGGTGTTGGTTTGCAGAAGATCGCACGCTCCTGTGAATAGTTATGCACAGGAGCAGAATATAAATATTAACTGTATGTACTGTGCTCTTTATATGCGGCGGAAACCCAGAGGAGAACATCTGCAAGTGCACCTGGAACAGACATCGCCCACCTATTCAAACCGACCTATGACCTCTCCTGTACTGTAAATGACCATCCCTGTGTCCAATGGACAAAGAGATTACAGTTTCCATTGTGTTAGGTTTTGGACAAATGTATAAAAAGCCAGCTGCAGGCCAGGTCACTCTCTTAATCTCTGAAGATCATTTACCTTGATGATTGAGGACCGGACCGGGAAGCGCAGGTGAACAAACGTATGTACCACTGACTGTAGCCTTTTTCTCTAATTGTATTGTATTATCGTTGTAACCCCCTGCTAGTAAAGATAACCGTTGTGGGTTGGACCTCAACATAGTTTTTGAACAATTGGTGGCGTGTCCCATTTCCTTGCTAAGGTTTAAAGTGTATTTACAGCCACTCGGGCTGCTGCATTGTGCTAGCAGCGTGTAGGCCTGTGTACGCAAACTGTGCAGTCACTACGCCCTTTCGGCGTACGTACGCAGAGTGCGTACACTGTTCGATCTTGTGCACATAAGGTTTGGGAACTATATACGGGTGAAAGGTTAAATACAGCTGCCTCAGCGGCTCAATATTAAAGTGTATTAAGTGTGTTTAAAGTATAGCTTTTTAGTCCTTTAAGTAAATCATCATTTACAGTTTCTACACTATTTTTACTGCGTCATGAATAAATCCCTACATTAGAAAAACATACAGTATTATATACAGTTTTAAATTTATTCCAATTAAGTAGAAAGAGTAATATCACGTTCACATTGACAATTAGCGGGTTGCACCCGGAACTCGTGCACGAGTCCTTCCCGGGTGCAACCCGCTTGAGCCCCCGTTCAGAGTGGCGGCCCGACACGGCATATTGCCGTGTCGATGACGTCACCGGGTCACATGCGGGGGCGGCGCTTGGAAATCAGATGATCTACAAGCGCCGCCCGCTCCTATAGTGTGAATGGGTCCCGGATCGCATCGATCCGGGAACACTGTTCACACTTGCGCCTGACCCGGTATTGACCCGGGAATAACCCTTCTTTATTCCTGTGTTGAAATACCGGGTCAGACAACCCGGGAACTTGCCAGGACCCCCGTTCACACTGCAAATAAATCCGGATTACTGTGTGTTCACGTGCAATAACCCGGATTTTTAAAGGCAGTGTGAACGTGGTATTAGTAAGTGCGCAGTCAGCAGCAGCTGGTAAGGGGGTGGTCAAACCCTCCAATAAAAAAAAGGAAAAATAAATAAAGTGTACCAGCGCAGGCTGTAATAATTATATACAAAAGAAAGTTTGCTTCAAAAATTTCAATATTACAATTTATTAACATAGCACCTATTAAAACCACAGGAATCGATTCCTATTTACGCTAATAGTAGCAAACTCAGATGAAGACATCTCTCTGAATAGAATCACTAGTTTGGATCCACTCTTATTTAAACAGATTGCCAAATCCTTATTGGCTAGGACAGTCTCCAGAATGCATTTCACTGTAAGGCAATCATATTTACCAGGTCCACAAGATGGTAACACTTGATGGCATCAGCTTTAGGAAAAGTCCATTTAGAGCTGCAAGGGTGGACCGGAATGTTGTTAATGAGCATGCCGTGTGTTGCCTTTGTCAAGCTGTAATAAGTAGGGGTATGGACGTTAACCACCTAGGAACATCCTCTCTTATACGTCACCTGGAGCGCATTCATCAGAAGTCATTGACAAGTTCAAAAACTTTGGGTGACAGAGGAAGCAGTCCACTGACAACTAAATCCCTTCTATCTCTTGTACCCAAGCTCCTGCAAACCACACCACCAACTCCCTCAGTGTCAATTTCCTCCTTAGACAGGAACGCCAATAGTCCTGCAGACCATGTCACTGGCAAGTCTGACGAGTCCTCTCCTAACTGGGATTCCTCCGATGGATCCTTGAGTGTAACGCCTACTGCTGCTGGCCCTGCTGTTGTTGCTGCTGAGAGTCGATCGTCATCCCAGAGGGAAAGTTGGAAGACCACTTGTACAACTTCCAGTAAGCAATTTACTGTCCAACAGTCCTTTGCGAGGAAGATGAAATATCACAGCGGTCATCCTGCCGCAAAGCGGATAACTCAGGCCTTGGCAGCTGTGTTGGTGCTAAACGTGTGTCCGGTATCCACCGTTAATTCACAGGGACTTAGAGAGTTCCTTGAGGTAGTGTGTCCCCGGTACCAAATCCCATCTAGGTTCCACTTCTCTAGGCAGGCGATACCGAGAATGTACACAGACGTCAGAAAAGACACACCAGTGTCCTAAAAAATGCAGTTGTACCCAATGTCCACTTAACCACGGACATGTGGACAAGTGGAGCAGGGCAGACTCAGGACTATATGACTGTGACAGCCCACTGGGTAGATGTATTGCCTCCCGCAGGAACAACAGCAGTGGCGACACCAGTAGCAGCATCTTGCAAACGCCAACTCGTTCCTAGGCAGGCTACGCTTTGTATCACCGCTTTTCATAAGAGGCACACAGCTGACAACCTTTTACGGAAACTGAGGAACATCATCGCAGATTGGCTTACCCCAATTGGACTCTCCTGGGGATTTGTGACATCGGACAACGCCACCAATATTGTGTGTGCGTTACATATGGGCAAATTCCAGCACGTCCCATGTTTTGCACATACAATTAATTTGGTGGTGCAGAATTTTTAAAAAAATGACAGGGGCATGCAAGAGATGCTGTTGGTGGCCCGAAGAATTGCGGGCAACTTTCAGCAGTCAGCCACTGCGTGCCGAAGACTGGAGCACCAGCAAACACTCCTGAACCTGCCCCTCCATCAGCTGAAGCAAGAGGTGGTAACGAGGTGGAATTCAACCCTCTATATGCTTCAGAGGATGGAGGAGCAGCAAAAGGCCATTCAAGCCTATACATCTGCATACGATATAGGCAAAGGAGGGGGAATGCACCTGACTCAAGCGCAGTGGAGAATGATTTCAACGTTGTGCAAGGTTCTGCAACCCTTTGAACTTGCCACATGTGAAGTCAGTTCAGACACTGCCAGCCTGAGTCAGGTCATTCCCCTCATCAGGCTTTTGCAGAAGCAGCTGGAGAGATTGAAGGAGAAGCTAAGACGGAATGATTCCGCTAGGAATGTGGGACTTGTGGATGGAGCCCTTAATTCGCTTAACCAGGATTCATGGGTGGTCAATCTGTTGAAATCAGAGCACTACATTTTGGCCACTGTGCTCGATCCTAGGTTTAACGCCTGCGTTGTATCTCTCTTTCTGGCAGACACAAGTCTGCAGAGGTTCAAAGACTTGCTGGTGAGAAAATTGTCAAGTCAAGCGGAACGTGACCCGTCAACAGCTCCTCCTTCACATTCTCCCGCAACTGGGGCTGCAAGGAAAAGGATAAGAATTCCTAGCCCACCCGCTGGCAGTGATGCAGGGCAGTCAGGAGCGAGTGCTGACATCTGGTCCGGACTGAAGTACCTGCCAACGATTACTGACATGTCGTCTACTGTCACTGCATATGTTTCTGTCACCATTGAAAGAATGGTGGAGGATTACATGAGTGACCGCATCCAAGTAGGCACGTCAGACAGTCCGTACGTATACTGGCAGGAAAAATAGTCAATTTGGAGGCCCTTGCACAAACTGGCTTTATTCTACCTAAGTTGCCCCCCCTCCAGTGTGTACTCCGAAAGAGTGTTTAGTGCATCCGGTCACCTTGTCAGCGATCGGCGTACGAGGTTACTTCCAGAAAATGTGGAGAAGATGATGTTCATCAAAATGAATTATAATCAATTCCTCCGTGGAGACATTCACCAGCAATTGCCTTCAGAAAGTAGACAGGGACCTGAGATGGTGGATTCCAGTGGGGACGAATTAATACTCTGTGAGGACGGGGATATACACAGTGAGGAATCGGAGGATGATAATGAGGTCGACATCTTGTCTCTGTAGAGCCAGTTTGTGCAAGGAGAGATTGATTGCTTCTTTTTTTGGTGGGGGCCCAAACCAACCAGTCATTTCAGCTACAGTCGTGTGGCAGACCCTGTGGCTAAAATGATGGGTTTGTTAAAGTGTGCATGTCTTTTTTACACAACATAAGGGTGGGTGGGAGAGCCCAAGGACAATTCCATCTTGCACCTCTTTTTTTTTTTTTAATCTTTGCATCATGTGATGTTTGGGGCCAATTTTTATAGGTGCCATCCTGTCTGACACTGCAGTTCCACTCCTAGATGGGCCAGGTGTTTGTGCCGGCCACTTGGGTCGCTTAGCTTAGTCATCCAGCGACCTCGTTGCAAATTTTAGGACTAAAAATAATATTGTGAGGTGTGAGGTGTTCAGATTAGACTGGAAATGAGTGGAAATTATGGTTATTGAGGTTAATAATACTATAGGATCAAAATTACCCCCAAATTCTATGATTTAAGCTGTTTTTAAGGGGGGTTTGCAGGGGCAAACCCAGGCCCCTGCAAGGCCCCTCGGACAAGCACAGGACCAGATAGTGTAAAATAGTACCCACTCACCCCAAACCCCCTCTCTGCATCCCTGGTTGTGCCAAAATATGGGTCTTATTTAATTAAAATACACAGCAGCGACAAGACTACATTGCTAGCTTACACTGATCAATGGGTGTGCATCATTTGCACATCTATTTGTGTCTGAATCTGTGTAAAACGGGCTCGGGTGCCAGCGGACGCGGATTTTCCACACGCCAAGTTCCGTAGTTCTTCATCTGTGACTTTGTACACATGTAATTGTAAAACCAGTTCCTGCGCAGTTAGAGCTGCAGCCATTGTCTCTGGTACACTGTGAGCGACTTTTCTCTTCCTCCTCAATGCCCCTAAGATGCTGAATGTAAAGAAAACTACGGTACGCTACTCTATTACTCCAGTCACTCCTCAAATCTCATATCAAAATACTCTGCCTTTTGATCCCTTAGATCTTCCTCATCTCATCGCTGGTAATCACCTCCAACTTCTACATACAAAACTTCTCCCATTCTGTTACTAACCAGCGGCTACATATGGCATAATTGGCTGTTGAGGGTACTTACCCATTTGAAGGATGGTGGTCTGGTCCTTCCCATACAGGGGACAGTTTATGCTTTTC
The DNA here is from genome assembly GCF_028390025.1 of Pseudophryne corroboree. Classification (NCBI taxonomy): domain Eukaryota; kingdom Metazoa; phylum Chordata; class Amphibia; order Anura; family Myobatrachidae; genus Pseudophryne; species Pseudophryne corroboree. Next base: position 34,352,794 of record NC_086444.1, on the reverse strand, counting down.
TTTGCAGTATCATTCGTACAGTGCCATAGTTAAGCGTGGCGGGTGCTTCACAGCGCAGACTACGCCTACTGTATATAGAGGAAGTGTTTTAGTGGCCCCCATTTAAAAAATATATATACAGATGGGTCCACATTTATCTTGACCTTTAATAGGATTAACTGCGACTGGCCAGTCGGACTTAATCCCCTGCTGTAATGACTTAATCCCCTGCTGTATTGTTCTCTGTATTGTATTGCAGTTGAGAACAATAGATGAAGGGTTTATGCTAATAAATCACCTTGTGCCTAGGCGCAGAAAACTAGTCAAGATAACCGTGGACCCATCTGTATTTAATTGCCTAGAGCTGGGTTTGATAGCATCTTCTTTGTCACCCTTAATGAATTAAAATCTGGTATTCCAATTAATAAAGCTGTGGTGACAGTGTCTTTATTTTAGCTGATACGTTAGCTTAAGATGTGTTATTACAGTTAATTACAATAAATAAATGAACGCCTTATGTGGTTAAAAGTGCTATGTCCAATTCTTAAGTCGGAAAAAGTAGGAAAAAAGGAATCTCAGAGGCTGGACTAGTCATTCTGTTTCCTGGTATTTAAATAAAATGGGGGATCAGTATGATTTGACGCCGAACAAGATACCGACTGTCAGTATACCAACTGCGGCATCTCGTCTATCAGACTCCTGACAACTCCCGGTAATGTCCCTAACCCTCACCTTTTCCCTGCCCTAACCCTCCCCGCTTGATGCCTAACCTCCCCCTCTAAGTTCCTAAACCTAACCCTACCTCCAGGGGCGTTTTAAGAGAGGAGGAGGCCCGCGTTCAGCCTCCTCCGTCAGGCCCCCTCCTCTCTGCCCGGAGCGCTGTAGAGTCTGAGCACTAGAGGGTTCAGACTCTACTGCGCATGCGCAGAACTCTATAAAAATGGGCCACATTTTCACTGTGTTCTAACAGCGCTGCGGATGCCGGCGCTGGACTTCGGAGGAGTGAGTATTTTAAAAATGGGTGCAGTGTGTGCTGTGGGGCCCCCACTAGACTCAGGGGCCCATGTGCAATGCACACACTGCACCCGTTATAGAAACGCCAGTGCCTCCCTCCCCGGTCCATAACCTTCCTGTCCCTGTTCCCTAACGCAAACACCCCTTCTCCTGCCTAAACCTACCCCCCCCCCCCCCCATGCGTCCCGCTGTGAGGACGATTGGGATGCTGGCTGTCAGTAATGTGAGGATGGCACCCCGAGCGGCTTCGGTATGCAGACGCCAGCATCATGTCCTCTTTCAGGAACCCGGCGTCGGTATATTGAACGCCGGGAAGCTAACCGCTTCCCTAAAATGGGCACCTTTTCGACCACTGCTCAAATTTTCATCTGGAATATATAATGCATTGGGTTTTCCAGACTGTGGCTGTTTTCCATAATTGGTAACACCGCACTTAACATTTACTAAAACATTTAAAAAAATCCCTGGCGCTCTGGCTCCATCTCCCACAGCGTCTCCAGCTATTATTCTTATTATTTATATAATAATCGGCTAAAGTCTGTCCCATCTACGATATGTTCACGTGTTCAGGGTTTTTAATGCATTTCCAAATGTACTAAAGCCTCGACGCCGGGGTTATAGCTGGCGTTACCCTATAGAAGCCTATGGGCTGCTTTCTGCATCACACTTTGTAAGGGATCCGATCGGATTCCTTCCAACATGCCCCGGGAACGCCACGCCCTTCTGCGCATGCGCAGATGCAGATGTATCAAACCTTGGAGAGAGATAAAGTACCAACCAATCAGCTCCTGTCATTTTTCAAACACATCCTTTAACATGGCAGCTAGGAGCTGATTGGCTGGTACTTTATCTCCGTCCTCTGTATCTTTCTCCAAGATTTGATACATCTCCCCCCTGTATCACAGTCATAAAACAGTGCTTGCACAGACAATATCAGGATAGAGAAGCGTCACAATAAAGGGCACAATGAATTATCCGGAGATCATTTCTTCCTGCCTTTCACTCCTTATTAAGTTGGATGACTGCACCAAACTTTGTAAGATATCTGCAAATATAGAATGTGATTCCGGAGTGTAGTGGAACAGAGATAATTACCAATACCTGTGAACTGTGAAAGACTCATTTGTCAAAATTCTGACTGCAGATTGAGCAAACCCAGGAGGGCTTGATGTTTTCCATAACTCTAATTAGTGATGAGCGGGTTCGGTTCCTCGGAATCCGAACCCCCCCGAACTTCAGCCTTTTTACACGGGTCCGAGGCAGACTCGGATCTTCCCGCCTTGCTCGGTTAACCCGAGCGCGCCCGAACGTCATCATCCCGCTGTCGGATTCTCGCGAGGCTCGGATTCTATCGCGAGACTCGGATTCTATATAAGGAGCCGCGCGTCGCCGCCATTTTCACACGTGCATTGAGATTGATAGGGAGAGGACGTGGCTGGCGTCCTCTCCGTTCAGAATAGAAATAGATAGTGAGAGTGAGACACTTGATTTACTGGAGCTTAGGAGTACTCAGAGAGTGCAGAGTTTACTAGTGACTGACCAGTGACCACCAGTGCAGTTTTATTATTATTTAATATAATCCGTTCTCTGCCTGAAAAAAAAACGATACACAGTGACACAGTATACCATATCTGTGCTCAGCCTCAGTGTGCTGCATCATCTATGTATATCTGACTGTGCTGAGTGCTCACTGCTCACACAGCTTAATTGTGGGGGAGACTGGGGAGCAGTTATAGCAGGAGTACATTAACAGTGCACACTTTTGCTGCCAGAGTGCCACTGCCAGTGTGACTGACCAGTGACCACTGACCACCAGTATATTGTGATTGTCTGCCTGAAAAAGTTAAACACTCGTCGTGTGGTGTTTTTATTCTATAAACGCATTCTGCTGACAGTGTCCAGCAGGTCCGTCATTATATAATATATACCTGTCCTGCAGTAGTGATATATATATATTTTTTATATCATTATCATCCAGTCTATATTAGCAGCAGACGCAGTACGGTAGTCCACGGCTGTAGCTACCTCTGAGTCGGCAGTCGCTCGTCCATCCATAATTGTATACCACCTACCTGTGGTGTTTTTTTTTCTTTTCTATCTTCTTGATACTAGTAGCTTACTTTAGGAGTCTGCAGTGCTGACAGTGTCCAGCAGGTCCGTCATTATATAATATATACCTGTCCGGCTGCAGTAGTGATATATATATTTTTTTTATATCATTATCATCCAGTCTATATTAGCAGCAGACGCAGTACGGTAGTCCACGGCTGTAGCTACCTCTGTGTCGGCAGTCGCTCGTCCATCCATAATTGTATACCACCTACCTGTTGTGTTGTTTTTTTTCTATCTTCTTGATACTAGTAGCTTACTTTAGGAGTCTGCAGTGCTGACAGTGTCCAGCAGGTCCGTCATTATATAATATATACCTGTCCGGCTGCAGTAGTGATATATATATATTTTATATCATTATCATCCAGTCTATATTAGCAGCAGACGCAGTACGGTAGTCCACGGCTGTAGCTACCTCTGTGTCGACAGTCGCTCGTCCATCCATAATTGTATACCACCTACCTGTTGTGTTTTTTTTTTTTTTCTATCTTCTTGATACTAGTAGCTTACTTTAGGAGTCTGCAGTGCTGACAGTGTCCAGCAGGTCCGTCATTATATAATATATACCTGTCCGGCTGCAGTAGTGATATATATATATATTTTTTATATCATTATCATCCAGTCTATATTAGCAGCAGACGCAGTACGGTAGTCCACGGCTGTAGCTACCTCTGTGTCGGCAGTCGCTCGTCCATCCATAATTGTATACCACCTACCTGTGGTGGTTTTTTTTTTTCTATCTTCTTGATACTAGTAGCTTACTTTAGGAGTCTGCAGTGCTGACAGTGTCCAGCAGGTCCGTCATTATATGATATATACCTGTCCGGCTGCAGTAGTGATATATATATTTTTTATATCATTATCATCCAGTCTATATTAGCAGCAGACGCAGTACGGTAGTCCACGGCTGTAGCTACCTCTGTGTCGGCAGTCGCTCGTCCATCCATAATTGTATACCACCTACCTGTGGTGTTTTTTTTTTTTTCTATCTTCTTGATACTAGTAGCTTACTTTAGGAGTCTGCAGTGCTGACAGTGTCCAGCAGGTCCGTCATTATATAATATATACCTGTCCGGCTGCAGTAGTGATATATATATATTTTTTATATCATTATCATCCAGTCTATATTAGCAGCAGACGCAGTACGGTAGTCCACGGCTGTAGCTACCTCTGTGTCGGCAGTCGCTCGTCCATCCATAATTGTATACCACCTACCTGTTGTGTTGTTTTTTTTCTATCTTCTTGATACTAGTAGCTTACTTTAGGAGTCTGCAGTGCTGACAGTGTCCAGCAGGTCCGTCATTATATAATATATACCTGTCCGGCTGCAGTAGTGATATATATATATTTTATATCATTATCATCCAGTCTATATTAGCAGCAGACGCAGTACGGTAGTCCACGGCTGTAGCTACCTCTGTGTCGACAGTCGCTCGTCCATCCATAATTGTATACCACCTACCTGTTGTGTTTTTTTTTTTTCTATCTTCTTGATACTAGTAGCTTACTTTAGGAGTCTGCAGTGCTGACAGTGTCCAGCAGGTCTGTCATTATATAATATATACCTGTCCGGCTGCAGTAGTGATATATATATATATATTTTATATCATTATCATCCAGTCTATATTAGCAGCAGACGCAGTACGGTAGTCCACGGCTGTAGCTACCTCTGTGTCGGCAGTCGCTCGTCCATCCATAATTGTATACCACCTACCTGTGGTGGTTTTTTTTTTCTATCTTCTTGATACTAGTAGCTTACTTTAGGAGTCTGCAGTGCTGACAGTGTCCAGCAGGTCCGTCATTATATGATATATACCTGTCCGGCTGCAGTAGTGATATATATATATATTTTTTATATCATTATCATCCAGTCTATATTAGCAGCAGACGCAGTACGGTAGTCCACGGCTGTAGCTACCTCTGTGTCGGCAGTCGCTCGTCCATCCATAATTGTATACCACCTACCTGTGGTGTTTTTTTTTTCTATCTTCTTGATACTAGTAGCTTACTTTAGGAGTCTGCAGTGCTGACAGTGTCCAGCAGGTCCGTCATTATATAATATATACCTGTCCGGCTGCAGTAGTGATATATATATATTTTTTATATCATTATCATCCAGTCTATATTAGCAGCAGACGCAGCACGGTAGTCCACGGCTGTAGCTACCTCTGTGTCGGCAGTCGCTCGTCCATCCATAAGTATACTAGTATCCATCCATCTCCATTGTTTACCTGAGGTGCCTTTTAGTTGTGCCTATTAAAATATGGAGAACAAAAATGTTGAGGTTCCAAAAATAGGGAAAGATCAAGATCGACTTCCACCTCGTGCTGAAGCTGCTGCCACTAGTCATGGCCGAGACGATGAAATGCCATCAACGTCGTCTGCCAAGGCCGATGCCCAATGTCATAGTACAGAGCATGTAAAATCCAAAACACCAAATATCAGTAAAAAAAGGACTCAAAAATCTAAAATAAAATTGTCGGAGGAGAAGCGTAAACTTGCCAATATGCCATTTACCACACGGAGTGGCAAGGAACGGCTGAGGCCCTGGCCTATGTTCATGGCTAGTGGTTCAGCTTCACATGAGGATGGAAGCACTCAGCCTCTCGCTAGAAAAATGAAAAGACTCAAGCTGGCAAAAGCACAGCAAAGAACTGTGCGTTCTTCGAAATCACAAATCCACAAGGAGAGTCCAATTGTGTCGTTTGCGATGCCTTACCTTTCCAACACTGGACGTGAAGAGCATGCGCCTTCCACCATTTGCACGCCCCCTGCAAGTGCTGGAAGGAGCACCCACAGTCCAGTTCCTGATAGTCAGATTGAAGATGTCAGTGTTGAAGTACACCAGGATGAGGAGGATATGGGTGTTGCTGGCGCTGGGGAGGAAATTGACCAGGAGGATTCTGATGGTGAGGTGGTTTGTTTAAGTCAGGCACCCGGGGAGACACCTGTTGTCCGTGGGAGGAATAGGGCCATTGACATGCCTGGTGAAAATACCAAAAAAAATCAGCTCTTCGGTGTGGAAGTATTTCAACAGAAATGCGGACAACATTTGTCAAGCCGTGTGTTGCCTTTGTCAAGCTGTAATAAGTGGGGGTAAGGACGTTAACCACCTCGGAACATCCTCCCTTATATGTCACCTGCAGCGCATTCATCATAAGTCAGTGACAAGTTCAAAAACTTTGGGCGACAGCTGAAGCAGTCCACTGACCAGTAAATCCCTTCCTCTTGTAACCAAGCTCACGCAAACCACCCCACCAACTCCCTCAGTGTCAATTTCCTCCTTCCCCAGGAATGCCAATAGTCCTGCAGGCCATGTCACTGGCAATTCTGACGAGTCCTCTCCTGCCTGGGATTCCTCCGATGCATCCTTGCGTGTAACGCCTACTGCTGCTGGCGCTGCTGTTGTTGCTGCTGGGAGTCGATGGTCATCCCAGAGGGGAAGTCGTAAGACCACTTTTACTACTTCCACCAAGCAATTGACTGTCCAACAGTCCTTTGCTGGGAAGATGAAATATCACAGCAGTCATCCTGCTGCAAAGCGGATAACTGAGGCCTTGGCATCCTGGGCGGTGAGAAACGTGGTTCCGGTATCCATCATTACTGCAGAGCCAACTAGAGACTTGTTGGAGGTACTGTGTCACCGGTACCAAATACCATCTAGGTTCCATTTCTCTAGGCAGGCGATACCGAAAATGTACATAGACCTCAGAAAAAGCCTCACCAGTGTCCTAAAAAATGCAGTTGTACCCAATGTCCACTTAACCACGGACATGTGGACAAGTGGAGCAGGGCAGGCTCAGGACTATATGACTGTGACAGCCCACTGGGTAGATGTATGGACTCCCGCCGCAAGAACAGCAACGGCGGCACCAGTAGCAGCATCTCGCAAACGCCAACTCTTTCCTAGGCAGGCTACGCTTTGTATCACCGCTTTCCAGAATACGCACACAGCTGAAAACCTCTTACGGCAACTGAGGAAGATCATCGCGGAATGGCTTACCCCAGTTGGACTCTCCTGTGGCTTTGTGGCATCGGACAACGCCAGCAATATTGTGTGTGCATTAAATCTGGGCAAATTCCAGCACGTCCCATGTTTTGCACATACCTTGAATTTGGTGGTGCAGAATTATTTAAAAAACGATAGGGGCGTGCAAGAGATGCTGTCGGTGGCCAGAAGAATTGCGGGACACTTTCGGCGTACAGGCACCACGTACAGAAGACTGGAGCACCACCAAAAACGCCTGAACCTGCCCTGCCATCATCTGAAGCAAGAAGTGGTAACGAGGTGGAATTCAACCCTCTATATGCTTCAGAGGTTGGAGGAGCAGCAAAAGGCCATTCAAGCCTATACAACTGAGCACGATATAGGAGGTGGAATGCACCTGTCTCAAGCGCAGTGGAGAATGATTTCAACGTTGTGCAAGGTTCTGCAACCTTTTGAACTTGCCACACGTGAAGTCAGTTCAGACACTGCCAGCCTGAGTCAGGTCATTCCCCTCATCAGGCTTTTGCAGAAGAAGCTGGAGACATTGAAGGAGGAGCTAACACAGAGCGATTCCGCTAGGCATGTGGGACTTGTGGATGGAGCCCTTAATTCGCTTAACAAGGATTCACGGGTGGTCAATCTGTTGAAATCAGAGCACTACATTTTGTCCACCGTGCTCGATCCTAGATTTAAAACCTACCTTGGATCTCTCTTTCCGGCAGACACAAGTCTGCTGGGGTTCAAAGAACTGCTGGTGACAAAATTGTCAAGTCAAGCGGAACGCGACCTGTCAACATCTCCTCCTTCACATTCTCCCGCAACTAAGGGTGCGAGGAAAAGGCTCAGAATTCCGAGCCCACCCGCTGGCGGTGATGCAGGGCAGTCTGGAGCGACTGCTGATGCTGACATCTGGTCCGGACTGAAGGACCTGACAACGATTACGGACATGTCGTCTACTGTCACTGCATATGATTCTCTCCCCATTGAAAGAATGGTGGAGGATTATATGAGTGACCGCATCCAAGTAGGCACGTCAGACAGTCCGTACTTATACTGGCAGGAAAAAGAGGCAATTTGGAGGCCCTTGCACAAACTGGCTTTATTCTACCTAAGTTGCCCTCCCACAAGTGTGTACTCCGAAAGAGTGTTTAGTGCCGCCGCTCACCTTGTCAGCAATCGGCGTACGAGGTTACATCCAGAAAATGTGGAGAAGATGATGTTCATTAAAATGAATTATAATCAATTCCTCCGTGGAGACATTCACCAGCAGCAATTGCCTCCACAAAGTACACAGGGAGCTGAGATGGTGGATTCCAGTGGGGACGAATTGATAATCTGTGAGGAGGGGGATGTACACGGTGATATTTCGGAGGATGATGATGAGGTGGACATCTTGCCTCTGTAGAGCCAGTTTGTGCAAGGAGAGATTAATTGCTTCTTTTTTGGTGGGGGTCCAAACCAACCCGTCATTTCAGTCACAGTCGTGTGGCAGACCCTGTCACTGAAATGATGGGTTGGTTAAAGTGTGCATGTCCTGTTTATACAACATAAGGGTGGGTGGGAGGGCCCAAGGACAATTCCATCTTGCACCTCTTTTTTCTTTTATTTTTCTTTGCTTCATGTGCTGTTTGGGGAGTAGTTTTTGTAAGGGCCATCCTGCGTGACACTGCAGTGCCACTCCTAGATGGGCCAGGTGTTTGTGTCGGCCACTTGGGTCGCTTATCTTAGTCACACAGCTACCTCATTGCGTATCTTTTTTTTCTTCTTTGCGTCATGTGCTGTTTGGGGAGTAGTTTTTTGAAGGGCCATCCTGCGTGACACTGCAGTGCCACTCCTAGATGGGCCAGGTGTTTGTGTCGGCCACTAGGGTCGCTTAGCTTAGTCACCCAGCTACCTCATTGCGCCTCTTTTTTTCTTTGCGTCATGTGCTGTTTGGGGGGTGTTTTTTGGAAGGGCCATCCTGCGTGACACTGCAGTGCCACTCCTAGATGGGCCAGGTGTTTGTGTCGGCCACTAGGGTCGCTTAGCTTAGTCACACAGCTACCTCATTGCGCCTCTTTTTCTTCTTTGCGTCATGTGCTGTTTGGGGAGTAGTTTTTGGAAGGGCCATCCTGCGTGACACTGCAGTGCCACTCCTAGATGGGCCAGGTGTTTGTGTCGGCCACTTGGGTCGCTTATCTTAGTCACACAGCTACCTCATTGCGCCTCTTTTTTTCTTTGCGTCATGTGCTGTTTGGGGGGTGTTTTTTGGAAGGGCCATCCTGCGTGACACTGCAGTGCCACTCCTAGATGGGCCAGGTGTTTGTGTCGGCCACTTGGGTCGCTTATCTTAGTCACACAGCTACCTCATTGCGCCTCTTTTTTTCTTTGCGTCATGTGCTGTTTGGGGGGTGTTTTTTGGAAGGGCCATCCTGCGTGACACTGCAGTGCCACTCCTAGATGGGCCAGGTGTTTGTGTCGGCCACTAGGGTCGCTTATCTTAGTCACACAGCTACCTCATTGCGCATCTTTTTTTTCTTCTTTGCGTCATGTGCTGTTTGGGGAGTAGTTTTTTGAAGGGCCATCCTGCGTGACACTGCAGTGCCACTCCTAGATGGGCCAGGTGTTTGTGTCGGCCACTAGGGTCGCTTAGCTTAGTCACACAGCTACCTCATTGCGCCTCTTTTTTTCTTTGCGTCATGTGCTGTTTGGGGGGTGTTTTTTGGAAGGGCCATCCTGCGTGACACTGCAGTGCCACTCCTAGATGGGCCAGGTGTTTGTGTCGGCCACTAGGGTCGCTTAGCTTACTCACACAGCTACCTCATTGCGCCTCTTTTTTTCTTTGCGTCATGTGCTGTTTGGGGAGTGTTTTTTGAAGGGCCATCCTGCGTGACACTGCAGTGCCACTCCTAGATGGGCCAGGTGTTTGTGTCGGCCACTTGGGTCGCTGAGCTTAGTCATCCAGCGACCTCGGTGCAAATTTTAGGACTAAAAATAATATTGTGAGGTGTGAGGTGTTCAGAATAGACTGAAAATGAGTGGAAATTATGGTTATTGAGGTTAATAATACTTTGAGATCAAAATGACCCCCAAATTCTATGATTTAAGCTGTTTTTTAGGGTTTTTTGAAAAAAACACCCGAATCCAAAACACACCCGAATCCGACAAAAAAAATTCGGTGAGGTTTTGCCAAAACGCGTTCGAACCCAAAACACGGCCGCGGAACCGAACCCAAAACCAAAACACAAAACCCAAAAAATTTCCGGTGCTCATCACTAACTCTAATCTCGTCCTTGTATTTCTTATGTACTAACAGTGCATAAAACCTTTGTAAAGTATGACTACATTAATGCAGTTTTAACTAGTTTCTTCTTCTTCTTCTTCTTCTTCTTCTCATTGTTATTATTATTATTGTTATTGTTATTATTATTATTATTATTATTATTATTATTATTATTGTTATTATTATTATTATTATTATTATTATTATTATTATTATTGTTATTATTATTATTATTATTATTATTATTATTGTTGTTGTTATTATTATTATTATTATTGTTATTGTTATTGTTATTATAATAATTATTATTATTATTGTTGTTATTATTATTATTATTATTATTATTATTATTATTGTTATTATTATTATTATTGTTATTGTTATTGTTATTATAATAATTATTATTATTATTATTATTATTGTTGTTATTATTATTATTATTATTATTATTATTATTGTTATTGTTATTATTATTATTGTTATTGTTGTTCTTATTATTATTATTATATGTTTAGCTTCAAGGCACCGCAATGTGTCGCTGTACAGTGATAAGCTACACAATTTACATTAATATAAAGAATGACTATAACTACAGCAATACAGCCAAAGGTGCTCGAGCTCCCGGCGGTCACCATGCTGACGGCAGGATCCCAAGCAATCAAAATGCTGGCAGACAGAATGCCGACCACCAGGATCCCGAGCACCGGTCTTCCAGCACCAACCCGAAGGAAAGGTAAAGAGACTCACTATGGTTTGTAGGAGCAAGCAACAATCAGCTGCTCAGGTAGAAGGAAGTGCAATAACGCATAGAACAATAAGCAGAGGGTAAATGGGGTAGAAGGGAACAGAGATGACAGAGACAGTGCTAAGTGCAGAGAAAAAAGGAAGAGGGAGCTGGTCGATAGGGCTTAAAGTGTAAAAGGGCAATCCAATTAGCCACAATATACATACTAAGGGGGATATTCAATTACCCGCACATGCTGATGGGTGTAATGTATCTTTGGGGGAGGGGGGAGGGCTATCTAATTAGCCCCGATAAGCCAGGCGAAGCAAAATCCCAGATAACAGCCCCAGTTTCATCCAAAAACGGGGCTATTTCACCCATGAACACACATGTTTCACTGAACCTGTGTGTTTTCGGGTGAGAATGCACTTTTTACCGGCCGATTAAATCAAATAGCCCGAACACAAAACCCGAAGAAACATCGGGGGGTTTTACTCCCGATCTCTCATTGGGGGTAATTGAATATCCCCCTTACTGTACCACTGAATTATCTGAGTCTTGTTCGCAGCCCCTTAGGGCCAGAGTAAAGGGGATACATGGAAGAAATCATGAATGCGTGAGTCCAAAGAAGTCACACCAGCAAAAGTGAGACATTGGGCCTAATTCAGACCTGGTCACATGCAGGCGGTTTTTTGCACTGCTGCGACCAGGTAATCGCCGCCTACAGGGGGAGGGGCCTGCGTTTTTTCCGACACTCCCAGGAAATGGTGAGTTGCCGCCTTTCTGCATTTCAATCTTCTTGTGATCGCCGGTGCGATCGCTTTCTTCTTTCGGATCGTAAGATCTTCTTTCGGATCGTAAGATCTTCTTCTTTCTTCTTTCGGATCGTAAGATCCGTCGCTGCCCGTTCTGGCAAGAGGTTGAAATTGGAACCATCCATTATCAGATCTAGTTTTGCCTGTAATCTGGAGGTAGACTTAGTAATGGATGGTTCCAATTTCAACCTCTTGCCAGAACTTGTGTTATCCTTGTGTAATACCCAGGTACTGAGCTGCGCTTTAATCTTTGTTGCCGCTGACTACAGTACCTTCGGGTGCGCTGCTGCTGCTCGCACACCGTGACAGAGAGGCAAGTGTGATTTTCCCCTTTTAAAGCAGACACAGGCTGACTCATTGGAACCGTACAATGCAATTTTATTTCCTTAGTGGCAGAATATTATTGAGGTTTACAATTAAACAGCAATACCAAACATTTAGGGGGTCTTTCTGACCCGTTCGCTCGCTGCTTTTTTTCGCAGCCGCTGTGACCTCACACGCAGCCGCTGCTGGCCGGGGAGTGATGAGTAGCTCCCGGCCAGCACGCTAAAGCTGCGCTGGTCGGGGGCTACTCTTGAAGTGCAAAGGCATCGCTGCTGTACGATGCCATTGCACTTCTGCGGGAGTGGGTGAGCCGACACTGTCATGCGGGGTGGACGAGCCCTGTGCTGGGTGTCCCCCCGCATGTCAGTGTGAATGATCGTAGCTGTGCTAAATTTAGGACATCTACGATCATCTCGGAATGAACCCCATAGTCTAAAGAGCAGAGTAGTTTTATAATAAGCTACAAGCAGAAAGTTGCTAGATAACGTCACTGTAATAGCGGGTAAATTAAAAAAAAATGCAAAATTGAAATAATGTATACATCTCTCTGTAATATCAGACCTTGGAAACAACCCCCCGGCACATCCGTATTTCCACCCTCTGTATACCGTGCTACTAAACTCAAATACATGGATAATACAGAATCACTACAAGCAACGATACGATACCTTGTCCCTAAAATGTTCAGATGACACAAAGTCGATGCGTGCACTTAGCTTAGTACGGGCTCTATGACGCCAGCGCTGCTATAAATCTATCCGGAAAAAATCCATTTCTGATTAAGTATATTTGAGTTATAGAGCAGGACTGAGACAACTGGTAATGTGAAGGGCAAATCCCCCATAAATCCGTGAGGGTGTTTGATAAATACAAACTGATCTCCTGACATATCTGACATATTTATTGTATCTCTCAATCTTTCTGCTCACGTCTCTGCATGAATTACCTGTATTACAGCTTTATCATCACCAGGTCCAGTGTGACATGTATGGTCCATGCTTACAATGGGGGAAACTGGACTTTAAAAATAAATAAATAATAATATAGCATTCTTAATATAATAATAATAATAATAATAATAACATTATATATATATATATATATATATATTACGGTCAAGTCACATTATCATGACCATTTCATACATGTGCCGTCGGTAGCGCGTAACCCATGAAGTACGTCACGTGTTGTACGCTGGCTTGGTGGGTGTATAAGGTGTGTGATAGGGCGTCTGCACACAAATCACTCGTTGCTGTCATGGGTAAAAGGGGCGATATATCAGATTGCAGAAAGGGATGATTATCGGCTTTTGGGGCAAGGGCGGCGGTATTTCTGAGACAGCGCAGTTTGTGACCTGTTCGCATGCTGCTGCGGTGAAGGTGTATCGTTACTAGACAGATGGCACCATTGCAAATAACCATCGTGGAAACTGCGGAGCACCATGAGTCATTGATGTGACAGGTGAACGTCGGCTATGAAGGTGTGTGAGGGCCGACCGACACACTACAGTGGAGCAGCTCGCCGTGTGTCTAAAATGACAGTTCAGCCCATCTAGCTGCTGTCCATGCTGCACATGGCGGTTACTGTAGCTGGTGGTCATAATAATGTGACTCGACCATGTATATATATATAGACAATCGTAGGCGGCACTCAGGTGTATTTTTGAAGTTATTACATCTTGTACTTAGTCGTAATTACTTTGTATTTAATGGTAGTTTCTACCTGCAAGAGGCGGGCTGTACGATGGGGTCGGCGGTGGCCCCATCGTACGCTAACGCTTTCATGTATCAAGTTGAAAAACAGATATTTTACTTAAATTAACACATCATGTCACAGGTTGTTTATTATAGATGATTTATAGATGACCTATTGATTTTTTGGCAGGGAACTAGGGAGGCTCTGGTTCAACTTTGGGTTGATCACAACTAGACCTCACACATAGTTAAATTCACCACCACAGTGGATGAAGAGTCCATTAATTACTTGGACGTAACCATTACGCGTAAGGGCAAGCAGTTGTCTACATCTATCTATATTAAACCCAAAGACAGGAATACACTTCTATGTCATCAGAGTTTTCACCCATTGGCTCTCAGGAAAGGTTTACCTTACTCGCAATTTATGCGAGTTCGACGGATCACCTTGGATCCAGAGGAGACGATTTTAGCACTAGATAATATGCTACGTAAGGTTGCCCAACGAGGCTACCCAGTCAGAGAACTGCAGGTGTCTATGGCCAAGGTCCTTAATATACCACGTGAACAAATGCTCAGACCGGTTAAAAGACAGAGCAAGCCGAGCGACACTAGATTGGCATGGGTCAACAAATATAGCACAGCCAGCACACGAGTGGTCAAAAAGGCTAAACAACTTTGGCCCATAATACAGACAGACCAGTCCCTTACATCTCTAGCTCAGATACGCATCATGCCCAGTTACACACGGGGCAGTAACCTGGGAGATCACATCATGAAATTGGATGTGGTTAATCTAACTAGGGATAATGAACCCCACTTTTTGTAATTCAAACAGGGTTTTTTAGATGTTTGGGGTGTGCCACTTGTAATACCCTTATAACAGGGTCTACTTTTAATCACCCTCACACTGGTCGTAAAAATAAAATCAGACATAGATTGACATGCACCACTACACATGTTGTGTACCTCCTTACTTGCCCTTGTGGCCTTGCCTATGTAGGCAAGACCATAAGACAATTTATGGAGAGAAGGGCTCTTCATCATAGTGCCATTAAAAAGGGCCAAAGTGAACAACCGTTCGCTCGTCACTGTCTGGAGGCCAAACATGGAGTGGCCAATATCAGAGCCATTCTCATAGATCATGTTCCTAATCCTTGAGAGGATGCAATAGGGATAGAAACTTACTACAAAAGGAGTCCAGGTGGATTTATATGCTGGGGACAATTTCCCCCAAGGGTCTAAATGAAAACCTGGGTCTTCTTCAGTGTTTCCTGTAGCTAGCCTTAGGGAATAATTCCACCCCATGTTAGTAACCACAGTGTAGCTATAGCCGGGCATTAGTAATGCATTTTTGCTCTAATGATTGGGATTTTGTTAAACATATTTATTCATTTACAGTAGTTATACCTACTGACTATTAGTAAGTTAACAGCCCCATGTGCAGCGGAACGTGCCACTGGTGTCCGTTTGGAGCCACCTTCAGCCTGTACGTTATAGTAGTATCTGTGGTTTTAAATGTATTGTTCTTTCATGTTTAGAGTGTTTTTTAATGTATAGAAAAACAAGGTGATACAATCCTTATGCGCACAAATTGGGCGGCTCCAGTCAGCCCTGAGATAGAGGATCACACCCTAGATCCCAAATGATATACACAAATACAAATTATCTCTGGCTAATTGGTGCGCCCAAAAAAAAAACCACAATGACAAAGTGAGAGAAAGCAAAATGTACTCCCCTGGTAAGTAGAATTCTGGGGATGTTCCGCTTGTTTCGTAGAATAATATGTAAGGGGGGAAAAAACAAAGAGAATCCTTGTGTAGTACTGTTGGGTATAATTGCACTTATATATAATGGTGAATTTGACACATTTAGAGAATGATGATATATTTCGGGGTTATATACCCCTACACCACATCACTCACAATCAGAGATTGAAATGCAGGCCTTTCGTAAAATTAGCAGAAAACCCGTCACCATATAGATTCAGGGGAATCCCCCTTCAAGTTGAAACTCACAGAATGAAGGCTTGTGTTCAAGCATATAAGATAAACAAACACGTTGATCCAACACCAGATATAGAGACCAGGGGATGTCCCCTGTCACCAAAACACTCACAGGCTAAAACTTGTAATATTGCATGGTACTGTAGGAGGGTCTTTATCCTTTTCCTTTTTCAATCCACATACATCTTTCAGACCTCAGTTCTCAGAGAAAGATAAGTAAGTGAACCAATCCTTTCACTTAAAAAATACTTTATTTAAAAAGGTTTAAAAAGAAATTTTAAAAAAGAACTGTGCGGAGCATACCCGGTTTGGAGATAGTCCTCTTGAGGAAGATCCCTAGAGGATCGAAACGCGTAGGTGGGGGTACCTGTGCTACGGTGAGGAGGCTTTCTGGCGAGGAGAGAACTCTGGGATCGAAACAAACGGGGCCCCGTTTTGTCTCAAAGTTACCATCTTGTTCTCGGAGTATCTCCAAACCGGGTATGCTCCGCACAGTTCTTTTTTAAAATTTCTTTTTAAACCTTTTTAAATTAAGTATTTTTTAAGTGAAAGGATTGGTTCACTTACTTATCTTTCTCTGAGAACTGAGGTCTGAAAGATGTATGTGGATTGAAAAAGGAAAAGGATAAAGACCCTCCTACCATGCAATATTACAAGTTTTAGCCTGTGAGTGTTTTGGTGACAGGGGACATCCCCTGGTCTCTATATCTGGTTTTGGATCAACGTGTTTGTTTATCTTATATGCTTGAACACAAGCCTTCATTCTGTGAGTTTCAACTTGAAGGGGGCTTCCCCTGAATCTATATGGTGACGGGTTTTCTGCTAATTTTACGAAAGGCCTGCATTTCAATCTCTGATTGTGAGTGATGTGGTGTAGGGGTATATAACCCCGAAATACATCATTATTCTCTAAATGTGTCAAATTCACCATTATATATAAGTGCAATTATACCCAACAGTACTACACAAGGATTCTCTTTGTTTTTTTTCCCCTTACATATTATTCTACGAAACAAGCGGAACATCCCCAGAATTCTACTTACCAGGGGAGTACATTTTGCTTTCTCTCACTTTGTCATTGTGGTTTTTTTTTGGGGCGCACCAATTAGCCAGAGATAATTTGTATTTGTGTTTTTTAATGTATATTGTATCATGTTGTTTTTTTTTCAATACAGCTGGCGTTAGAGTTACACGGTTAGTGTACTCCGGTTGCCATGGAGTTCCCCTGCGATGCGGTGCAACCGTGACGTCACTGCCGGGAGACACGGAAGTAGACCGGGACAGTGGGCGTGTGAGCGCGCAGTGGAGCAGGTGAATGAGATTAGGGTTGTTAGCACCTGATGTCTTTAGCTATATATGTATGTTAGTTTTTTCCTTTGTGTTTGTCTGGCCCTGAGGACAGAGAGCTTTCTCCGAAACATGTCGGCCCATGGTCATTAAAAAATGACAGTTGCATAATCTCTGACTCCAGTCTGCTGAGTGCCGCCTACGATTGTGTACATGTATGGTGGAGCTTGGGTACCCCACAAGGAGGGCACCGCAGCGTTTTAACATCATATTGACTTGAGTGCCGGACTCTCATTGGATTAACATATATATATATATATATTAGTGATGTGCACCAGAAATTTTTCGGGTTTTGTGTTTTGGTTTTGGATTCGGTTCCGCGGCCGTGTTTTGGATTCGGATGCGTTTTGGCAAAACCTCCATGAAAATTTTTTGTCGGATGCGGGTGTTTTTTTACAAAAAAACCTTAAAAACAGCTAAAATCATAGAATTTGGGGGTCATTTTGATCCCATAGTATTATTAACCTCAATAACCATAATTTCCACTCATTTCCAGTCTATTCTGAACACCTCACAATATTATTTTTAGTCCTAAAATTTGCACCGAGGTCGCTGGATGACTAAGCTAAGTGACACAAGTGGCCAACACAAACACCTGGCCCATTTAAGAGTGGATACAGAAATTAATAGAGGCGCTCATGAAAGCCACACACCAAATTTTCATAGGTTCAGTAACAACCAAGGAATCAAATGTGTTAATAAGAGTGGCACTGCAGTGTCAGATAGGATGGCAGATTTAAAAACTAGTCCCCAAACAGCACATGATGCAAAGAAAAAAAGAGGTGCAATGAGGTAGCTGTGTGACTAAGCTTAGCGACCCAAGTGGCCAACACAAACACCTGGCCCATCTAGGAGTGGCACTGCAGTTTTCTAGCGAGAGGATGAGTGCTTCCATCCTCATGTGAATCTGAACCACTAGCCATAAACATAGACCAGGGCCTCAGCCGTTTCTTGCCACTCCGTGTCGTAAATGGCATATTGGCAAGTTTACGCTTCTCATCAGACGCTTTTAATTTTGATTTTTGGGTCATTTTACTGAACTTTTGTAGTATACTTGACGACACAGAGGTAGAGCAATGGACTACTGTACCGTACTGCTATATATATAGTATATACTGGTGGTCACAGCAACATTCTGCACTGTCCCCTCCTACTATATACTGCGCACAGCTAAAATGCAGCACAGGTATGGATGCATAGTTTACTTGACAACACAGAGGTAGAGTAGTGGACTACTGTACCGTACTGCTATATATATACTGGTGGTCACAGCAACATTCTGCACTGTATCCTCCTACTATATACTGCGCACAACTAAAATGCAGCACAGGTTTGGATGCATAGTATACTTGACGACACAGAGCAGTGGACTACTGTACCTTACTGCTATATATTGTATACTGGTGGTGAGCAAAATTCTGCACTGTCCTCCTACTATATATACTGCGCACAACTAAAATGCTAAAATGCACCACAGGTATGGATGGAGAGTATACTTGACGACACAGAGGTAAGCAGAGCAGTGGACTACTGTACTGTACTATATACTGGAAGTCAGCAAAATTCTGCACTGTCCTCCTACTATATATACTGTGCACAACTAAAATGCACCACAGGTATGGATGGATAGTATACTTGACGACACAGAGGTAGAGCAGTGGCCTACTGTACCGTACTGATATAATACTGGTGGTCACCGGTCAGCAAAATTCTGCACTGTCCTCCTATACTACAATGCAGCACAGATATGGAGCGTTTTTCAGGCAGAGAACGTAGATATTTGCAGCACACTGAGCACAGATATTTGCAGCACACTGAACACAGAAACTGAGAGAACGCTGAACACGTCCTCTCCCTATCATCTCCAATGCACGAGTGAAAATGGTGGTAAAGCGCGGCTCCTTATATAGAATACGAATCTCGCGAGAATCCGACAGCGGGATGATGACGTTCGGGCGCTTGGGTTAACCGAGCAAGGCAGGAGGATCCGAGTCTGCCTCGGAACCGTGTAAAATGGGTGAAGTTCGGGGGGGTTCGGATTCCAAGAAACCGAACCCGCTCATCACTTAGATATATATATATATATATATATATATATATATATGTTTAATAAACACATGTTGTTTTGATCACCATTCTGTGGAACTCTCCAAGTGC
This sequence comes from Pseudophryne corroboree, assembly GCF_028390025.1. NCBI lineage: Eukaryota > Metazoa > Chordata > Amphibia > Anura > Myobatrachidae > Pseudophryne > Pseudophryne corroboree. The sequence goes on along the minus strand of NC_086444.1, from coordinate 34,333,375 downwards.
CGCCTTCTGTTCTGGCTATATATATATATATATATATATATATATACACACACACACACACATATTGTTTTGTAATGGAAAGTGTTCTTGGCTTGCTTTGAAAGTCTTTGGATTGAATAACAAGCCTATAAAACATATATATGGAAAATTGAAAACATGACTTTAAATCAGTATTGCGTTGAATTAATAAGGAATTAAAGTTCACCATTTTCTCATGTGGCTGCAATACGCTATCGCACTATTGGATTCGGTTGCAATCGTTTTTATGCATATGGGATTATTGACGTTGGTCAATAAGTAATTTTGTACCTTGTACCAGCATGCTTTATTAATGAGGGTTTAATTGATTTCTAATCTGATGGCTTCACCTTTTGCCTTAATAAGTCTGAGATGCAGGTAAAAAGGTCTATTTATAAATGTATTTATTTTATGTGGAAATGTTCTTTTTAGTGGTCTTACTGTATATATTGTACCAAGCATCCTGAAAGAAGCGTTCCAGTGCCAATATCAGACTGTACAAGAGAATAGTTGCAGCATTGCAGACAAATACACGCAAATATTGCAGGGTCCGAGGATAAGAAAAGTGTATTCTTCTGGTCATAGATGTAAGACGAAACGGCGATTGTTGCCGGGCAGTAATATGCTTGTAACGTTTTGCTGTATGCAGCTCATTTCAGAACTGTCATTTTCTACAAATATGTTTAATTTTAAGTAGAGATGAGCGGGTTCGGTTCCTCGGAATCCGAACCCGCCCGAACTTCATGTTTTTTTACACGGGTCCGAGCGACTCGGATCTTCCCGCCTTGCTCGGTTAACCCGAGCGCGCCCGAACGTCATCATGACGCTGTCGGATTCTCGCGAGGCTCGGATTCTATCGCGAGACTCGGATTCTATATAAGGAGCCGCGCGTCGCCGCCATTTTCACACGTGCATTGAGATTGATAGGGAGAGGACGTGGCTGGCGTCCTCTCCATTTAGATTAGAAGAGAGAGAGTGAGATTGAGACAGAGACACTTGATTTACTGGAGCTTAGGAGTACTAGAGAGTGCAGAGTTTACTAGTGACTGACCACTGACCAGTGACCACCAGTGCAGTTTTATTTAATATAATCCGTTCTCTGCCTGAAAAAAACGATACACAGTGACTCAGTCACATACCATATCTGTGCTCAGCCCAGTGTGCTGCATCATCTATGTATAATATCTGACTGTGCTCACACAGCTTAATTGTGGGGGAGACTGGGGAGCAGTTATAGGTTATAGCAGGAGCCAGGAGTACATACATATTATTAAAATTAAACAGTGCACACTTTTGCTGCAGGCAGGAGTGCCACTGCCAGTGTGACTGACCAGTGACCTGACCACACTGACCACCAGTATAGTATACTATATTGTGATTGCCTGAAAAAGTTAAACACTCGTCGTGTGACTTGTGTGGTGTTTTTTTTTTAATTCTATAAAAAACTCATTCTGCTGACAGACAGTGTCCAGCAGGTCCGTCATTATATAATATATACCTGTCCGGCTGCAGTAGTGATATATATATATTTTTTATATCATTATTTATCATCCAGTCGCAGCAGACACAGTACGGTAGTTCACGGCTGTAGCTACCTCTGTGTCGGCACTCGGCAGTCCATCCATAATTGTATACCACCTACCCGTGGTTTTTTTTTTCTTTCTTCTTTATACATACTACATCTCATTATCATCCAGTCTATATTAGCAGCAGACACAGTACAGTACGGTAGTCCACGGCTGTAGCTACCTCTGTGTCGGCACTCGGCAGTCCATCCATAATTGTATACCACCTACCCGTGTTTTTTTTTTCTTTCTTCTTTATACATACTACATCTCATTATCATCCAGTCTATATTAGCAGCAGACACAGTACAGTACGGTAGTCCACGGCTGTAGCTACCTCTGTGTCGGCACTCGGCAGTCCGTCCATAATTGTATACCACCTACCCGTGGTTTTTTTTTCTTTCTTCTTTATACATACATACTACATCTCATTATCAACCAGTCTATATTAGCAGCAGACACAGTACAGTACGGTAGTCCATGGCTGTAGCTACCTCTGTGTCGGCACTAGGCAGTCCATCCATAATTGTATACCACCTACCCGTGGTTTTTTTTTCTTTCTTCTTTATACATACATACTACATCTCATAATCATCCAGTCTATATTAGCAGCAGACACAGTACAGTACGGTAGTCCACGGCTGTAGCTACCTCTGTGTCGGCACTCGGCAGTCCGTCCATAATTGTATACCACCTACCCGTGTTTTTTTTTTCTTTCTTCTTTATACATACATACTACATCTCATTATCATCCAGTCTATATTAGCAGCAGACACAGTACAGTACGGTAGTCCACGGCTGTAGCTACCTCTGTGTCGGCACATGGCAGTCCATCCATAATTGTATACCACCTACCCGTGTTTTTTTTTTCTTTCTTCTTTATACATACTACATCTCATTATCAACCAGTCTATATTAGCAGCAGACACAGTACAGTACGGTAGTCCACGGCTGTAGCTACCTCTGTGTCGGCATTCGGCAGTCCATCCATAATTGTATACCACCTACCCGTGGTTTTTTTTTCTTTCTTCTTTATACATACATACTACATCTCATTATCATCCAGTCTATATTAGCAGCAGACACAGTACAGTACGGTAGTCCACGGCTGTAGCTACCTCTGTGTCGGCACTCGGCAGTCCATCCATAATTGTATACCACCTACCCGTGTTTTTTTTTTTCTTTCTTCTTTATACATACTACATCTCATTATCATCCAGTCTATATTAGCAGCAGACACAGTACAGTACGGTAGTCCACGGCTGTAGCTACCTCTGTGTCGGCACTCGGCAGTCCATCCATAATTGTATACCACCTACCCGTGGTTTTTTTTTTCTTTCTTCTTTATACATACATACTACATCTCATTATCAACCAGTCTATATTAGCAGCAGACACAGTACAGTACGGTAGTCCACGGCTGTAGCTACCTCTGTGTCGGCACTTGGCAGTCCATCCATAATTGTATACCACCTACCCGTGGTTTTTTTTTCTTTCTTCTTTATACATACATACTACATCTCATTATCAACCAGTCTATATTAGCAGCAGACACAGTACAGTACGGTAGTCCACGGCTGTAGCTACCTCTGTGTCGGCACTCGGCAGTCCATCCATAATTGTATACCACCTACCCGTGGTTTTTTTTTCTTTCTTCTTTATACATACATACTACATCTCATTATCAATAAGTCTATATTAGCAGCAGACACAGTACAGTACGGTAGTCCACGGCTGTAGCTACCTCTGTGTCGGCACTCGGCAGTCCATCCATAATTGTATACCACCTACCCGTGTTTTTTTTTCTTTCTTCTTTATACATACATACTACATCTCATTATCAACCAGTCTATATTAGCAGCAGACACAGTACAGTACGGTAGTCCACGGCTGTAGCTACCTCTGTGTCGGCACTCGGCAGTCCATCCATAATTGTATACCACCTACCCGTGGTTTTTTTTTCTTTCTTCTTTATACATACTACATCTCATTATCATCCAGTCTATATTAGCAGCAGACACAGTACAGTACGGTAGTCCACGGCTGTAGCTACCTCTGTGTCGGCACTCGGCAGTCCGTCCATAATTGTATACCACCTACCCGTGTTTTTTTTTTCTTTCTTCTTTATACATACTACATCTCATAATCATCCAGTCTATATTAGCAGCAGACACAGTACAGTACGGTAGTCCACGGCTGTAGCTACCTCTGTGTCGGCACTCGGCAGTCCATTCATAATTGTATACTAGTATCCATCCATCTCCATTGTTTACCTGAGGTGCCTTTTAGTTGTGCCTATTAAAATATGGAGAACAAAAATGTTGAGGTTCCAAAATTAGGGAAAGATCAAGATCCACTTCCACCTCGTGCTGAAGCTGCTGCCACTAGTCATGGCCGAGACGATGAAATGCCAGCAACGTCGTCTGCCAAGGCCGATGCCCAATGTCATAGTACAGAGCATGTCAAATCCAAAACACCAAATATCAGTTAAAAAAGGACTCCAAAACCTAAAATAAAATTGTCGGAGGAGAAGCGTAAACTTGCCAATATGCCATTTACCACACGGAGTGGCAAGGAACGGCTGAGGCCCTGGCCTATGTTCATGGCTAGTGGTTCAGCTTCACATGAGGATGGAGGCACTCAGCCTCTCGCTAGAAAAATGAAAAGACTCAAGCTGGCAAAAGCAGTAGCACCGCAAAGAACTGTGCGTTCTTCGAAATCCCAAATCCACAAGGAGAGTCCAATTGTGTCGGTTGCGATGCCTGACCTTCCCAACACTGGACGTGAAGAGCATGCGCCTTCCACCATTTGCACGCCCCCTGCAAGTGCTGGAAGGAGCACCCGCAGTCCAGTTCCTGATAGTCAGATTGAAGATGTCAGTGTTGAAGTACACCAGGATGAGGAGGATATGGGTGTTGCTGGCGCTGGGGAGGAAATTGACCAGGAGGATTCTGATGGTGAGGTGGTTTGTTTAAGTCAGGCACCCGGGGAGACACCTGTTGTCCGTGGGAGGAATATGGCCGTTGACATGCCTGGTGAAAATACCAAAAAAATCAGCTCTTCGGTGTGGAACTATTTCAACAGAAATGCGGACAACAGGTGTCAAGCCGTGTGTTCCCTTTGTCAAGCTGTAATAAGTAGGGGTAAGGACGTTAACCACCTCGGAACATCCTCCCTTATACGTCACCTGCAGCGCATTCATAATAAGTCAGTGACAAGTTCAAAAACTTTGGGTGACAGCGGAAGCAGTCCACTGACCAGTAAATCCCTTCCTCTTGTAACCAAGCTCACGCAAACCACCCCACCAACTCCCTCAGTGTCAATTTCCTCCTTCCCCAGGAATGCCAATAGTCCTGCAGGCCATGTCACTGGCAATTCTGACGAGTCCTCTCCTGCCTGGGATTCCTCCGATGCATCCTTGCGTGTAACGCCTACTGCTGCTGGCGCTGCTGTTGTTGCTGCTGGGAGTCGATGGTCATCCCAGAGGGGAAGTCGTAAGCCCACTTGTACTACTTCCAGTAAGCAATTGACTGTTCAACAGTCCTTTGCGAGGAAGATGAAATATCACAGCAGTCATCCTGCTGCAAAGCGGATAACTGAGGCCTTGACAACTATGTTGGTGTTAGACGTGCGTCCGGTATCCGCCGTTAGTTCACAGGGAACTAGACAATTTATTGAGGCAGTGTGCCCCCGTTACCAAATACCATCTAGGTTCCACTTCTCTAGGCAGGCGATACCGAAAATGTACACGGACCTCAGAAAAAGACTCACCAGTGTCCTAAAAAATGCAGCTGGACCCAATGTCCACTTAACCACGGACATGTGGACAAGTGGAGCAGGGCAGGGTCAGGACTATATGACTGTGACAGCCCACTGGGTAGATGTATGGACTCCCGCCGCAAGAACAGCAGCGGCGGCACCAGTAGCAGCATCTCGCAAACGCCAACTCTTTCCTAGGCAGGCTACGCTTTGTATCACCGCTTTCCAGAATACGCACACAGCTGAAAACCTCTTACGGCAACTGAGGAAGATCATCGCGGAATGGCTTACCCCAATTGGACTCTCCTGTGGATTTGTGGCATCGGACAACGCCAGCAATATTGTGTGTGCATTAAATATGGGCAAATTCCAGCACGTCCCATGTTTTGCACATACCTTGAATTTGGTGGTGCAGAATTTTTTAAAAAACGACAGGGGCGTGCAAGAGATGCTGTCGGTGGCCAGAAGAATTGCGGGACACTTTCGGCGTACAGGCACCACGTACAGAAGACTGGAGCACCACCAAAAACTACTGAACCTGCCCTGCCATCATCTGAAGCAAGAAGTGGTAACGAGGTGGAATTCAACCCTCTATATGCTTCAGAGGTTGGAGGAGCAGCAAAAGGCCATTCAAGCCTATACAATTGAGCACGATATAGGAGGTGGAATGCACCTGTCTCAAGCGCAGTGGAGAATGATTTCAACGTTGTGCAAGGTTCTGATGCCCTTTGAACTTGCCACACGTGAAGTCAGTTCAGACACTGCCAGCCTGAGTCAGGTCATTCCCCTCATCAGGCTTTTGCAGAAGAAGCTGGAGACATTGAAGGAGGAGCTAACACGGAGCGATTCCGCTAGGCATGTGGGACTTGTGGATGGAGCCCTTAATTCGCTTAACAAGGATTCACGGGTGGTCAATCTGTTGAAATCAGAGCACTACATTTCGGCCACCGTGCTCGATCCTAGATTTAAAGCCTACCTTGGATCTCTCTTTCCGGCAGACACAAGTCTGCTGGGGTTGAAAGACCTGCTGGTGAGAAAATTGTCAAGTCAAGCGGAACGCGACCTGTCAACATCTCCTCCTTCACATTCTCCCGCAACTGGGGGTGCGAGGAAAAGGCTCAGAATTCCGAGCCCACCCGCTGGCGGTGATGCAGGGCAGTCTGGAGCGACTGCTGATGCTGACATCTGGTCCGGACTGAAGGACCTGACAACGATTACGGACATGTCGTCTACTGTCACTGCATATGATTCTCTCAACATTGAAAGAATGGTGGAGGATTATATGAGTGACCGCATCCAAGTAGGCACGTCACACAGTCCGTACTTATACTGGCAGGAAAAAGAGGCAATTTGGAGGCCCTTGCACAAACTGGCTTTATTCTACCTAAGTTGCCCTCCCACAAGTGTGTACTCCGAAAGAGTGTTTAGTGCCGCCGCTCACCTTGTCAGCAATCGGCGTACGAGGTTACATCCAGAAAATGTGGAGAAGATGATGTTCATTAAAATGAATTATAATCAATTCCTCCGCGGAGACATTGACCAGCAGCAATTGCCTCCACAAAGTACACAGGGAGCTGAGATGGTGGATTCCAGTGGGGACGAATTGATAATCTGTGAGGAGGGGGATGTACACGGTGATATATCGGAGGATGATGATGAGGTGGACATCTTGCCTCTGTAGAGCCAGTTTGTGCAAGGAGAGATTAATTGCTTCTTTTTTGGGGGGGGTCCAAACCAACCCGTCATATCAGTCACAGTCGTGTGGCAGACCCTGTCACTGAAATGATGGGTTGGTTAAAGTGTGCATGTCCTGTTTATACAACATAAGGGTGGGTGGGAGGGCCCAAGGACAATTCCATCTTGCACCTCTTTTTTCTTTTCTTTTTCTTTGCGTCATGTGCTGTTTGGGGAGGGTTTTTTGGAAGGGCCATCCTGCGTGACACTGCAGTGCCACTCCTAGATGGGCCCGGTGTTTGTGTCGGCCACTAGGGTCGCTTATCTTACTCACACAGTCAGCTACCTCATTGCGCCTCTTTTTTTCTTTGCGTCATGTGCTGTTTGGGGAGGGTTTTTTGGAAGGGACATCCTGCGTGACACTGCAGTGCCACTCCTAGATGGGCCCGGTGTTTGTGTCGGCCACTAGGGTCGCTTATCTTACTCACACAGTCAGCTACCTCATTGCGCCTCTTTTTTTCTTTGCGTCATGTGCTGTTTGGGGAGGGTTTTTTGGAAGGGACATCCTGCGTGACACTGCAGTGCCACTCCTAGATGGGCCCGGTGTTTGTGTCGGCCACTAGGGTCGCTTATCTTACTCACACAGTCAGCTACCTCATTGCGCCTCTTTTTTTCTTTGCGTCATGTGCTGTTTGGGGAGGGTTTTTTGGAAGGGCCATCCTGCGTGACACTGCAGTGCCACTCCTAGATGGGCCCGGTGTTTGTGTCGGCCACTAGGGTCGCTTATCTTACTCACACAGTCAGCTACCTCATTGCGCCTCTTTTTTTCTTTGCGTCATGTGCTGTTTGGGGAGGGTTTTTTGGAAGGGACATCCTGCGTGACACTGCAGTGCCACTCCTAGATGGGCCCGGTGTTTGTGTCGGCCACTAGGGTCGCTTATCTTACTCACACAGTCAGCTACCTCATTGCGCCTCTTTTTTTCTTTGCGTCATGTGCTGTTTGGGGAGGGTTTTTTGGAAGGGACATCCTGCGTGACACTGCAGTGCCACTCCTAGATGGGCCCGGTGTTTGTGTCGGCCACTAGGGTCGCTTATCTTACTCACACAGTCAGCTACCTCATTGCGCCTCTTTTTTTCTTTGCGTCATGTGCTGTTTGGGGAGGGTTTTTTGGAAGGGCCATCCTGCGTGACACTGCAGTGCCACTCCTAGATGGGCCCGGTGTTTGTGTCGGCCACTAGGGTCGCTTATCTTACTCACACAGTCAGCTACCTCATTGCGCCTCTTTTTTTCTTTGCGTCATGTGCTGTTTGGGGAGGGTTTTTTGGAAGGGACATCCTGCGTGACACTGCAGTGCCACTCCTAGATGGGCCCGGTGTTTGTGTCAGCCACTAGGGTCGCTTATCTTACTCACACAGTCAGCTACCTCATTGCGCCTCTTTTTTTCTTTGCGTCATGTGCTGTTTGGGGAGGGTTTTTTGGAAGGGACATCCTGCGTGACACTGCAGTGACACTCCTAGATGGGCCCGGTGTTTGTGTCGGCCACTAGGGTCGCTTATCTTACTCACACAGTCAGCTACCTCATTGCGCCTCTTTTTTTCTTTGCGTCATGTGCTGTTTGGGGAGGGTTTTTTGGAAGGAACATCCTGCGTGACACTGCAGTGCCACTCCTAGATGGGCCCGGTGTTTGTGTCGGCCACTAGGGTCGCTAATCTTACTCACACAGCTACCTCATTGCGCCTCTTTTTTTCTTTGCGTCATGTGCTGTTTGGGGAGGGTTTTTTGGAAGGGACATCCTGCGTGACACTGCAGTGCCACTCCTAGATGGGCCCGGTGTTTGTGTCGGCCACTAGGGTCGCTTATCTTACTCACACAGCGACCTCGGTGCAAATTTTAGGACTAAAAATAATATTGTGAGGTGTGAGGTATTCAGAATAGACTGAAAATGAGTGTAAATTATGGTTTTTGAGGTTAATAATACTTTGGGATCAAAATGACCCCCAAATTCTATGATTTAAGCTGTTTTTTAGGGTTTTTTGAAAAAAACACCCGAATCCAAAACACACCCGAATCCGACAAAAAAAATTCGGTGAGGTTTTGCCAAAACGCGGTCGAACCCAAAACACGGCCGCGGAACCGAACACAAAACCAAAACACAAAACCCGAAAAATTTCAGGCGCTCATCTCTAATTTTAAGACAATTTAACCAAGTAAAATACTTTTCTGATTGTACTGTGTAGCCTGAGAAATCTGAGACCCTTTCTACTCTGTGGCACGGTGGCACATCCAAGTGTGGGATTGTCTGCTGCGTTGCACTGTGGGGAAGGGCTGTTAGACGTCTTCTCCTCCCCACTTGTCCATCATTTAGCCGGGTTGGATAGGAGTTAAATGTTTGGACGCAGCTGCTGTTCAGAAACATGCGAAAGAATAGACCCCCTCCTGCATGCTTGTGTGATCCGGGGCTACGTCCAAAGATTCAGCACCGGATCACTTGCGGGAGTATGGGTTACGGGATACAGCAGTGCTGTTCATGCTGCCAGGAAATCTGAAGACACAGAACCCAGCCTCTTCTCTACCAAAAAATGGGTACTTTTTCTGGAAACAGTGCCCACCCCATGCCCCCCAACTCCAGATGCCTGTCAATCAAGTTGTGTCTTGGGGGCACAGCATGCAAAGGCCTGTTCTGCACATGCACAGGTGCCCCACCATTGAAGATGTACGTAAACCATCTGGTTTATGTTAGAGATGAGCGGGCTCGGTTCCACACCCGAACTTCTGGGATCCGTGGGCTCGGATCTCATGGCCTGCCCTGGATCCGAAAGCAACATGTCATCTTCTCTGCGTTGGAAATTGGAACTCAAGGGCTTAGGATTCGGGCGCCAAGTTTAATTGAAATCAATGTTCTGACCGCCGATTGGTTGATAGATCCATTCTCATGGGTCTCAGCCTATGGATCCTTGCATTCTCGTCCCCAGACACACAAACCAGGCACGTCAGGCACTGAGAGGAGAGCTGTGTACACAGCAGTGCTCTGTCCATCATCATCCCAATCCTCCTGCCTGCTGTCACAAGTGCACTACTATAGTACTATAACTAGCATGTCTACCCAGACTGTATCTGACCCACACTGTATCCAACCCACACTGTATCTGTCCTACACTGTATCCAACCCACACTGTAAAACTGCACTGTATCCGACCTGCGCTGTATCCAACCCACACTGTAACACGCACTGTATCCAACCTGCACTGTATCCAACCCATACTGTATCTGACAAGCACTGTGACCCGCACTGTATCCAATCTGCACTGTATCCAACCCATACTGTATCTGACAAGCACTGTGACCCGCACTGTATCCAACCTGCACTGTATCCAACCCATACTGTATCTGACAAGCACTGTGACCCGCACTGTATCCAACCCACACTGTATCCGACCTGCACTGTATCCAACCCACACTGTAACACGCACTGTATCCAACCCATACTGTATCTGACAAGCACTGTGACCCGCACTGTATCCAACCCACACTGTATCCGACCTGCACTGTATCCAACCCACACTGTAACACGCACTGTATCCAACCCACACTGTATCTGTCCCACACTGTGACCTGCATTGTATCCAACTCACACTGTATCTGGCCTGTACTGTAACCCGGACTGTATCTGACCCATACTGTATCTGACCTGAACTGTATTCAACCCGCGCTGTATCTGACTCGCACTGTATCTCGCACTGTATCCTACCCGCAGTGTGTGTCCTGCACTGTATCTGACCTGCAATAGTCCAACGCGCACTGTATCCAACCTGCACTGCATTGTGTGTCCCGCACTGAAACCTGCACTGTATCCAACCTGCACTGTAACCTGCACTGTAAAACAGGAGGGAAGTGGAGGTATCAGTTATTATTGCCTAAAATATACAAACCTATAGTGATGGCTGCTCTTCATGATCAACATGGACAGTTAGGTGTCATAAAAACCCTTGGACAATTTGCAGATAGATTCTGTCTAAATAGAGGTTGAATATACTTATTCATGTGGAAATTGCATACATGTGGAAATTGCATACTTTGAAAGACTCTTCCTCAGCATAGTGCACCTCTGATGAATATCACAAGCAAAGGGCCTCTAGACCTAATTTGTGTAGACTTTGTGTCATTGGAAGGTCCCTTTTGGGAAAGAGTATAACATACAGTAATGGTTGTCATGGACCATTTCACAAGGTATGTCCAAGTATATGTTCACTTGAAAGCAGAAAGCTGTCACCGTAGATCAAACTGGCTGGGACAAATATTTTGCACATTATGTCTTATCAGCACACTTGTATAAAGATCATGGAAGAGATTTTGAAAGCTGGTTGATAAAGGAGCTTTGTACATACTTTGTGATTTCTAAATCTCATACTACACCTTACCACCCCCAAGGGGATCCACAACCAGGTTTCAATTAAACACTATTTAATATGATAGGTACCCTTGATCCACGCTGTAAGCATCAATGGAGTAAGTACCTAGTACAGCTGGTACATGTCTATACAGTAATTGCACCAAAAATGAATCTACTGGGTATAATGTACACCTCACTTGCTTATGTTTGGAAGAGAAGCAAGGCTCCCTACTGACATCTGTATGGGTACATCAGTAAAAGTTCCCTCTTTTCAATCCCATACCAAGTATGTTGCCCAGTTAAGAAAAGAACTTAATGAAGCTCATCAGTTGGCAGAAGTCAGGGGAGAAGAAAAAGGTTAGATATCATCTTAAAGTGCAATAACACATATTAAGGTCAGGGATATGGTATAGTTAAGGCAGTTAGGAATACCCAAAAGGAGAAGATTGATAAATAGATAGAAGAAAGATCCCTATGGGATCATTGAGAAGGTACCCGATATTCCTGTGTATAGGCTTAAGTTAGAAGATGTTACAGGGCCTATACTAACATGCCATCACCAAAACTAATTACCTCAGGGAAAAGAAGTACAATTCCATGAATTTACTGAAGATGAATCACAGAGAACAGAACAAGAAGCTATTATATTAGCGTTTACAAAATACCTTTAAACTGGGAGCTAAGATGCATAACTGTACAGTTAACTGGGGAGAGGGGGTCTCAGATGGGTTATATGAGGATCCTAAACCTTCAATGATGGAAAGTAGTGGTGCAGAATATAAACATCATACTGAGGTAGTTGCCTTTACAGCCTTGTCACCTGTTCCATTAGATAAAGTGGATAGTATTAATAACTCTGAGCTTCGTGAACTATCAAGGGAATTCCCTACTAGAGATTGAAAAGCTAACTTGATACTAACATATGACAGTTTAGGAGAATCCATAGAGGTGCTCCGACTAGTACATAAATATATTGTGAATTATTGGCCTTTTGGGAGCTATTATTATAGGTAGACTATATGATACTTACCTTATAATGTGAGTTATTGTACGAACATTTAGGAGTCATGTTGGTGTTTTTGAACCAAATTTAGTGGTTGTTTTCTGTTCTCAAGCACCAGGGGGAGAATGTATCCCCTATCCAGGGTTTGAAACAGTTATAACGCCTTTCAGACTGACAGCACTTACCTGGGGATATTGCACGTGAACATACAGCAACCTGGGTTACAGCGCAATCTGAAAAGGGCCAGTTGAAATAAACTGGGTGGACCAACACGGTATTTAAATCTGGGTAATGAGTAGGATTAAACACTGGTTCAACACGGCTCAATCTGCAGTGTAAATGGGTAAGCCGGGTCAATGCAGCACGGCACCTGTTCACTGCATAGGAAGAGGTAAGGCATGGAGATCATATCATTTCCAAGTGCTGCCTCGGCATGCATCAGTGGTGATGTCACCAAGGCAGCAAAAAGCCGGGTTGGACTGCTAGTTTGAAAGGGTTCTCAGCCAGGTCGCACCCACCAAGGACCCATGTACAAAATCCAGGGTGTGACCCTGTGCAATGTGGTCTGAAAGTGCTATTATGGACTATATGCTACTTAGGTAGAGTTTACAGTTAAATACTGTATATGCTTGCTGTTATTATATAAGTGTTATATATATATATATAAGTGTTTTATATATATATATATATATATATATATATACTGTATACAGTGTGTGTGTGTGTGTGTGTGTGTGTGTGTGTGTGTGTGTATATATATATATATATGTATATATATATATATATATATATATAAGCTGTATACAGTCAGGTCCATAAATATTGGGACATCAAAACAATTCTCATATGTTGGGCTCTATACACCACCACAATGGATTTGAAATGAAACAAACAAGATGTGCTTTAACTGCAGACTTTCGGCTTTAATTTGAGGGTATTTACATACAATTCAGGTGAACGGTGTAGGAATTACAACGGTTTCTATATGTGCCTCCCACTTTTTAAGGGACCAAAAGTAATGGGACAAACTAAACAATCCTAAATCAAACTTTCACTTTTTAATACTTTGTTGCAAATCCTTTGCAGTCAATTACAGCCTGAAGTCTGGAATGCATAGACATCACCAGACGCTGGGTTTCATCCCTGGTGATGCTCTGCTAGGCCTCTACTGCAAATGTCTTCAGTTCCTGCTTGTTCTTGGGGCATTTTCCTTTCAGTTTTGTCTTCATCAAGTTAAATGCATGCACAATCAGATTCAGGTCAGGTGATTGACTTGGCCATTGCATAACATTCCACTTATTTGCCTTAAAAAACTCTTTGGTTGCTTTTGCAGTATGCTTTGGGTCATTGTCCATCTGCACTGTGAAGCGCCGTCCAATGAGTTCTGAAGCATTTGACTGAATATGAGCAGATAATATTGCCTGAAACACTTCAGAATTCATCCTGCTGCTTTTGTAAGCAGTCACATTATCAATAAATACAAGGGAACCAGTTCCATTGGCAGCCATACATGCCCATGCCATGACACTACCACCACCATGCTTCACTGATGAGATGGTATGTTTTGTATCATGAGCAGTTCCTTTCCTTCTCCATACTCTTCTATTCCCATCACTCTGGTACAAGTTGATCTTTGTCTCATCTGTCCATAGGAAGTTGTCCCAGAACTGTAAAGGCTTTTTTAGATGTTGTTTGGCAAACTCTAATCTGGACTTCCTGTTTTTGTGGCTCACCAATGGTTTACATCTTGTGGTGAACCCTCTATATTCACTCTTGTGAAGTCTTCTCTTGATTGTTAACTTTGACACATATACACCTAGCTCCTGGAGAGTGTTCTTGATCTGGGCAACTGTTGTGAAGGGGTTTTTCTTCACCAGGGAAACAATTCTTCTGTCATCCACAGTTGTTTTCCGTGGTCTTCCGGGTCTTTTGGTGTTGCTGAGCTCTCTGGTGCGTTCTTTCTTTTTAAGAATGTTCCAAACAGTTCATTTGGCCACACCTAATGTTTTTGCTATCTCTCTGCGTTTGTTTTGATTTTTCAGCCTAATGATGGCTTGCTTCACTGATAGTGGCAGCTCTTTGGATCTCATATTGAGACAGCAACAGATTACAAATGCAAATGTCACACCTGGAATCTACTCCAGACCTTTTACCTGCTTAATTGATGATGAAATAACGAGGGAATAGCCCACTCCTGTCCATGAAAAAGCTTTTAGAGTCGATTATCTCATTACTTTTGGTCCCTTAAAAAGTGGGAGGCACATATAGAAACCGTTGTAATTCCTACACCATTCACCTGATTTGGATGTAAACACCCTCAAATTAAAGTGGAAAGTCTGCAATTAAAGTACATCTTGTTTGTTTTATTTCAAATCCATTGTAGTGGTGTATAGATCCCAAAATATGAGAATTGTGTCGATGTCCCAATATTTATGGACCTGACTGTATGTAGTGGAATATTCATTTCTGTTCTCCCATGCCACACCCGTGCATGCCCACCAGCAGCTATTCAATTGTTTCTACCGACGGGTGCTCTAACATAATTTCAGTTCACTACCCCCGGAGACGGTAAGCTGAAGTAAGCAAAAAGTGACCCATTTGGGTGCCCAAACAAGACTCTTTTTCATCACATCCATTACTTTAGTCAAGGTTAGCTGCTTTAAGATCAATTGAATATCACCCCGCAATCTCCCGTCACTTTAGAAAGAGATCGGGCATGATATAACAATTGAATATTGCCCATAGATCGGTTTCTGCTCTGGATTTTCAAAAGAGAAATATCACCTGCTCTGCTGATCAGTGACAGTTATGAGTGACTGTTAACAATTTCAGTTAGGGAGTGGCGGTTAGAGAGGAGGAGTGCCGGAGAGCAAGAGAGCAGGAGCTGGTCTGTGAGAAGTGCTGCAGACTACTCTGACTGAAGTGCGGGTCCTGGAGATGCTGCTCAGCCTGGGGTTATTGGAGAAACAAAGTACTTGAGAAATACCTAAGATGAGCTCAGGATCTGGCTCCCTAAGGGCTATTTCACACCCACTGGTTATTTTGGCCATGAATCAGAGCCTTTCACACGGAATGGCTTTGTGCCTTGTTGAATGATGTGGGCATGAGCAGTAGCCACCGTATCAGTAGCAGCTGTTCTTGTTAGTGGTTAATGACGGCTGTAACACGGCAACCGTGTTGTGTCCATGCCGTCTGAAATCATCCATGCAGTTACATGGTTAAAAAAGTCACAGCCAAAAATTGCGGCGGCTTTTGCTGTCCGGTGAAAACCGGTGAAAAAACACTAGCAATTAGTGCAGCAGACATTCAACACACAATCTGCTGCACGCTTAATAAAATTACAGCACAGATACCCAAACTCGTTGAACTATGTATGTAAATACATCATTTGCATAAACCATACAGATTCCATAATATAGTTAGGATCAATCTACTTTTAAGGAGCTATAATACACTACAGCTTGTTATACAAGACATACTCAAATGGAAAAGTACTTGAACTGCTAATTCTTCAGTGAATAATAAGAGTTAATTTTACAGTTTAATGCAAATCCAGTGAAAAAGAGATTAAAAGTTTCTCTTAATATGTAATCTTCAAGAATAGCTGCTATTTGCTCTACAAGATTGCTATAGAGCTGCTACAGCTCTCTCAAGAAAACAATACTCCTCTATGATATTCATCTTGTTACTCTGAAAATGAATCCTAAGTGCACACAAGGAAAGAAGAGATCTGGATAAAAGTAAAGAGAACTCATGCGGTACCTCGATAAAATGTGTGTGCCCCTCTTAAAAATGGAAATAGCAGTGTTTGCAACCTGTAGAGTGTTATGCTGGTACAGCAGGGGTTTAAGAACAGACCACAGTCAGGTAACGTGTCCTGTACTGGTGAGGTGGCAAGAGCCAATTGGACAGAGAGAGAGATCTAGTGGAGCCGTGAGGGAAGAAGATGGAGGAGTTGGAGAGAAGCCATTGAAGGAGCTGGACGTGTTATGAGGAACGGAGTAGGAAAAGTTGAATCAGAGTAAACCAGGCGGCCATGCAGGGTGGGGGAGAACAGTGCTGTAGAGCTAGAGCAGCAGGGTACTTCCATGAGTGCAGAGAACCGGAAGAGCAGGCGTGAAACAATGCAGCCGGTAACCGGACACCGCCAGGCCTATGCAGAGGCGTGGACACCACAGCCATCTTGAGAAGCTAAAAACCACTGAGACAGGTCCACAAAGAGAGAGTAATAACCTGAGAGGTTTAGAGTGAGTAAACAAAGACTGTTTGTGTTGCGGCAGCAAGAAGGCAAGTGCTTGACCCAATTGTCCATTTGTCACACACATACTGCTCACGACCACATGGAGAGAAGGGGTGCTACCGGGCCCTTGATAGAAAATCCCACAGAATAGCCCCTGGTTAAACACAGTTACCAAAACAGATATATTACTTTTGAGAGGAACTTGAGAGAGACATTGAGTTGCTTTAAAGAGTAAAGACTGAGTTATGTTCAAGGAGTAATTACTACAGAGAAAGTTGCATTTCTACAGATTCTGACATACCTTTGCTATTTACATTCGTTTAGCTATACTAAAGGACAGTGACATTTCTGCTAATAAATCTAAGGATTAATATTGCTTCACAAGTGCTATTACCCCCATTGCAATACTGTGGCACTGTAGGATCTCCATCCCTTGGGCAACAAGAACAGTTACACCACACTCCCCTTTGCAATACTGATGCTATTTTAGGATCCAAGAGCTCCAATGTAAATTGTAAGTGGAGGATGGGACATTCTTATCAGGGATAGTTAGAAAAGTAGTGTTTGCCATTGAAACATTATTCTTAATAATCTTTTTCATTGTCCTCATTATTGTCTTATTTTCTTGGAATATGTATGCATCTTTCTTTCCTCACACTCACTACTTGACCCATTCCAGTCTGGCTTCCGTCCTCTCCACTCCACTGAAACTGCCCTTACAAAAGTCTGCAATGACCTCCATGCTGCTATAATCTAAGGGACACTACTCTCTACTTATTCTACTTGATCTCTCTGCTGCTTTTGACACTGTGGACCATCCTCTCCTACTGCAAATCCTTCACTCCATTGGTCTGCGCGACACTGCCCTCTCTTGGCTGTCTTCCTACCGCTCTGACCGTTCATTCTCTGTCTCTTCTCATGACTCCACCTCCCCCTCACTTCCACTAACTGTAGGTGTACCCCAAGGTTCTGTCCTTGGTCCTCTCCTCTTCTCTCTCTATACGTCCTCACTAGGTAAGCTCATTAGTTCTTTTGGTTTCCAATATCATCTCTATGCTGATGACACCCAAATCTATCTTTCCTCTCCAGACCTCTCCCCTGCTCTCCTCACTCGTATCTCCAACTGTCTCTCTGCTACAGCTTCCTGGATGTCCCAGCGCTTTCTTAAACTTAACATGTCTAAGACCGAACTGATCATCTTTCCTCCCTCCCGCATAACCTCACCTCCTACAATCTCATTATCTATTGATGGCACTACTATCTCCTCTAGCCCCCAAGTGCGCTGTCTTGGAGTAATCCTTGACTCCTCCCTCTCCTTCAAACCACACATTCAGCACCTCTCACAAACCTGCCGTTTTCATCTAAAAAATATTTCCAGGATCAGACCCTTTCTGACCCAGGATGCTACTAAGACTCTTATCCACTCACTGGTCATCTCCAGACTGGATTACTGTAATCTCCTCCTGACTGGCATTCCTGACAAACACCTCTCTCCACTCCAATCTATCCTCAATGCTGCTGCCCGGCTCATTTTCCTCACCAAACGCACTACATCTACCTCTCCTCTCTTACTAGACCTTCACTGGCTCCCCTTCCCTTTCAGAATCCATTTCAAGCTTCTCACACTTGCTTACTAAGCCCTCACCCACTCCTCTCCCATCTACATCTCTGATCTTATCTCCCTTTACATTCCCACACGTCCTCTTCGCTCTGCTAATGCACAATGACTTTCCTGCCTACGGATCACCTCCTCCCACTCCTACCTCCAAGATTTTTCATGTGCTGCACCACTTCTCTGGAATTCCCTACCTCTCCCCCTCAGACTCTCCACCTCTCTACAAAACTTCAAACGGGCTCTCAAGACCCACTTCTTCACCAAACCCAGCCAAATCTCATCCTAACCCTCTGTTCTACACTCTCCATGTACACCATCTGTGTCACCCCTGTCTGTCTACCCCTCCCCTTTAGAATGTAAGCTCTCACGAGCAGGGCCCTCTTCCCTCATGTGCTTATCCTTTCTTACTTTAATAATCTTCAACTGCATCAACTCCAGCAGTCTTCTGCCACCTGATACTTATTCCAGTGTCATCTGCTGATGTAACTATGTTTATTTACCCTGTACTTGTCCTATACTGTCATTAACTGTAAGTTGCTGTTTTCCTGTTTGATTATTCATGTACTCTGTAATTGGGCACTGTGGAACCCTTGTGGCGCCATATAAATAAAGGATAATAATAATAATAATCTGTGGTTAGATTGAACCACTGAAATGTTGAATGTTGCAGTGTATTGTGACCTCTAGTCAAATGTGATTTTCTTGTCTTCTTTAATTCATCATTACTATTGTGATGGTCCAGTTTTGCCAAATAACTAATCACCACCTTTAATCCAGAGTTCTTTGTGGCTCAATAAAAGAAACTTCCTGTTGGAGACTGCTGTCAGTGAATCACCTTTGCATATCAATTTATCCTACCTCTCTGAGCAAGTCACAAAGAAAAAGGTACCGGGAAAAACGTCATAGGGAAAGGGTCTGTCACATAGGCACCGTACACATGTGATACCTCTTAGACACCTGCCAACCCCAAGGCGTTACACTCTGTGTTATTTTATCTGTGTTCTGTATTACTTAAGTATTCATTGTACACTTTAAAAAGAGAATTGTTCAACTTAAGTAACAAGTATATTTAGGTCTAATAGAGGTTGTCCCAAGCTAGCCCATAAAACCTTTGTGTACAGTATATTTTCTATTAGCTTGGGTGGAGCAGTGGTGCAAGTAGAAAAAATGTCTTATAGGTACTGTGTGGGCGTGGCAAAAATGGGTGTGGCCAAATGTCACATGGGGTGTGGCCAATGAAAATGGGGGCGTGATACACATATGGGGGGCAGATACACATATGACCCCAATAGTGCCAAATACGCGTTGCCCCACAGTGCCAGATATACATTGCCCCACAGTGCCAGATACACATTGCCTCACTGTGCCAGATACACAAATGCCCCCAGAGTGCCAGATATACATTGCCTCACAGAGCCAGATACACATTGCCCCACAGTGCCAGATACACAAATGCCCCCAGATTGCCAGATATACATTGCCTCACAGTGCCGGATACACATTGCCCCACAGTGACAGATACACAAATGCCCCCAGAGTGCCAGATATACATTGCCCCACAGTGCCAAATACACATTGCCCCACAGTGCCATATACACAAATGCATCCAGAGTGCCAGATATACATTGCCTCATAGTGCCAGATACACAAATGCCCCCACTGTGTCAGATATACATTGCCCCCCAGTGCCAGATACAGAAATGCCTCCACAGTGCCAGATATGCCCCCAGTGCCAGATACAGAAATGCCCTCAGTGACAGATACACATGTCCCCCAGTACCAGATATGCCCTCAGTGTCAGATATGCCCCCAGTGCCAGATATGCCCCCAGTGCCAGATACATAAATGCCCCCAGTGCCAGATACACATGTCCCCCCCAGTGTCAGATATGCCCTCAGTGTCAGATATGCCCCCAGTGCCAGATATGCCCCCAGTGCCAGATACATAAATGCCCCCAGTGCCAGATACACATGTCCCCCCCCAGTGCCAGATACACATGTCCCCCCCCAGTGCCAGATACACATGTCCCCCCAGTGCCAGATATGCCCACAGTGTCAGATATGCCCCCAGTGCCAGATACACATGTCCCCTGCAGTGCCAGCTATGCCCCCAGTGCCAGATATGCCCCCAGTGCCAGATACACATGTCCCCCCAGTGCCAGCTATGCCCCCAGTGTCAGATATGCCCCCAGTGCCAGATACACATGTCTCCCCTCCTTCCCCTGCTGCTCACCGCTGCTGCTGTCCTGTAAGTGTGTGTGGGGGGAAGAGAGCGCAGCGTGTGCCTCTCCTGCCCCTCAGTCTCCGGCGGCGGTGCGGGTGTCTTCGTTCAATTCAGCGCAGATCCGTGAGCCAATCAAAGCTCGCTTGGCTGCCGGTCCACGAGCTCTGATTGGCTCACGGGCCGGTGCTGAATTGAAGGAAGACTCTGAGGGGCAGGAGAGGCGCACGCTGCGCTCTCCTCCCCTCACAGCAATGGCGGTAAGCAGCGGAGGGAGGGAGCCCGCCGGCTGTGGGTACGGCGTACCCATGGCTAAATTCTTAAGGGTACGCCGTACCCACCCGTACCCGCCCACTTGCACCGCTGGGGTGGAGGCACGTTTAGTTTAGGACCCAACTTAAGACTGGAATAGGGTTACATATTGTTTAGTAAATATGCCGCAGTGTAACGGTCATATAAAATGTAAGCTTCTGTCCACCTATCAGCAGCTCTTTCATAAAATTTAAGTTTTCAGTGTCTGTCCTAAAACTCCTGAGAGAGAGGGGGCACGGGGGCGGATGTAATAGCGCCCGAGTTTGGCGGCCTTGCGTGGTGCTGGCTAAACTCTGACTTTTTTTTAAAGGAGCATTCATGTACAGGGCTAAACCATGCCTTATACATGATTACCCCTTTAAAAGCCTGAGTTCGGCCGGCATATCGCACGGCCATCGAACTCGGCGCTATTACATCCTGTCCATCATGTTTGTCTTCATGACTTTTTCCATTTTTATCTGTTTGAAGCTTGTTCTTACACTGTGCAAAGTGAAAGTGCTGCATAAAATGTTTCAATGAGCAACACTGCTATAATGATGTCCAACCGAGTTCTAAATGCAACTGACCAATCAAAGTGGGTGTACACTGACTGAGAAGTAAGCAGCTAGCCAATGAGAGTAAAGTATCTCTGGATTGGTTAGTTGTGGACAGGCCTCATACCCCTGAGGGATCAGCATCATTAATATGTCTTTGTTCTGCTTTCTAATTGGATTCAATCACCATTATGATTGGACATCATCCAGAACTCTGTTCAGGACCAGTGTCCATTTCCATTCCGATCATTTGGCCATGTACAGTCGTTTATGCAGATGTGTCGACAAACAAATAACCTCAAATCCTGGCAAATAGCTCCATTTGGCGCATCACAGACTTTGCGGCTAATATGGAACTTCCGTCCCACCATGTAGTTTCGTGGAAAGTTTTATCACTAATGAGATAAAAGTACAATGCACGGGTACGCTGGATACTGCTTCTGGCATTGCATGCAGCTGCTAAGCGCGGGATAAGTATGAATGACCGATGGACGGGATGCCGGTGGTCATCATACCAACACTGGCATCCCCTTAGTCCCCCAGTAAGCCCCGTAATCCTCACCCTTTCCCTAGCCTAACCCTAATGCTCACCGGTGGTGCCTAAACCAAACCCTCCCTTCCTCGCTGCCTATACCCAACCCTCCCTGCTTGATGTCTAACCTCCCCTTCTCAGTGCCTAACCCTCCCTCCCCAGTCCCTAACCTTCCCTCACTTCCCCTTTACCCTAAACCCCATTCTTCACCCTAAACCTTCACCCCATCACTACGGCAGGATGCCAGCGCATCCTGCTGTCAGGACATTCGGGATGCCGGCTGTCAGTATTGTGATGCTGGTATCCCGTTCGGTGTCGGTATGTTGACGCCGGGATAGTGTCCTTGTTCGGGATGCCGGCGTCGGTATAGCGACTGCCGGTTTCCCATCCGTAGGTTTGGTAACTGCTTCCCCTAAGTGCGACTTAGGCGCTAACCTGGTTACAATAGCAATAGACGGATTGCCGATATGAGTGAGCCACGCCATGCATTGCGCCTTGCATCGGTGCTTCTGCTCTGCAACTTTATACCAACGGCGACAAAATAATAATATTAAACACTCAGTACAGTAAATCCAACCGTGGATAAAACTAGAATGCTGCAATGAAGATAAATTCAGAAATAAATACGGAGATCCGGGAATCCGTATTTGTGGAGGAGAGTCTAAATTGCGCCATGCATCTCGCACCATATGGTGATAAAAGGATCTGTGTATGAGGACACCTTTCTATTGTATGTGACTGCTAGGTGAACAGAGCCGCCACAAACTTACAGAAGACCCCTTACTCATGACATGTGACCTTCCTTGAGGTGCCCAAAGCTCACAGATCTATGCTTTCTATTTGCTCTTAGGCAGAATTATTCCGCAAGGTTTCCAAAACTTTTTTTCCCCCCCGCACGATATGGTTTTAGGGATTTATTCTGACAGTCTAACGACTTAAGCAGAAAGAGCTCTGGGGTGATGGTTGTGCTGCTGACTTCAGCTGCTCATGAAATCCACATAAATATTCCCAATGCTCCGCGTATGGGGAAGTAGTCAGGTGCTGCAGCGGGAGCTACTGATATATAGGGAATAGGAAAGCATTACATTACACAGAGCTGTAAACAGTGGAGGAATTTAGAAAAGAATATTGAGAAAGAAAATGTGACGCGAGATGCTGAAGCTGTTTTCTATGTGATATGTGATTACCTGAGATGGAATCTGGGCAATATTGCTGAAGTAGGGTAAAAGCTGGGAATGGGGAGCTGGGAATACTGTGTAACAAAGCAGAACGGATGTAGAAGACAATGGGGGGAATTCAGACTGGATCGCAGCAATCGCAGTCTGAATTACTTTGTGGAGTGCTCACGAGCAGCAGCGGCCGCACTGCGTGTGCGCCCCCAGGAGCCCAGTGAGATGCTATCAGCGTCTCCCCGCATGTCAGAGTAAATGATCGCAGATGTGCTAAATTTACTATCTACGATCAACTCTGAATTACCCCCAATGTACTGATGTGCTCTCATTTAACCATCCCCATGATACTGTAAGATATCACAAGCTATTATTACAGTATGTAGAGTTAGAGTACCAGTTTATAACACCTGTGACAAGAACACTGGGATAGTGTTTGAGGGCAGGTATATTTGTCCCAGGTTCTTGTCTTACATGTTTTAGAAAATGTTAACTTCTAGGAAAAATGCTTTTTGTTTTGTCTGAACCTTTTCAGTTTGCTGTAAAAGCTGGGTAAAGGCTCTGAGAGAGAGATAAGGTGAGTTCTAGACATTGGGCCCAGTTCGGGTCTTTGGCCTCACAGAGGGCTAATCAGGGTTTCAGCTGTGTAAGAGTGATATAGTGCTTCTAACCTGATTAGTATGGGCAGACTGCCTGGGAAGGCTGCAGGATCTGTGTGTGAGAGACACGCTTTCTGATGCAAGTAAGCTATACAGTATGTACTGAAGAACTCTGTGTTTTGTTTAGTGACAGTTAGGAACATCTTATGTTTAGTTAGTGCCGGACAGGCAAGGTATTTTTATTTTGGGGTTTGTTTTATTTTCTGTTTCAATAAAACTGGCCGGGGTCAGTTGTACCAGAAACTGGACTTGTGTTCTTCCTCAGCTGCTGCGTGCTGCCATATTCCCCAGGAAAAGGCACCTTGCACCCCTACAGTGTTACAACTTGGTGGAGAATGCGAGCAGGCCGTTCTGCGCATAAGTGAAAGCAGCAGCTTTGTGAGGCCTGCAGAAAACGGTGGTTTATGCAGATACAGCCCAGTGTGAAGTTACTGAGACTCACCCCTGAGGGTTTGATATATGTCCTGGGTGAAAGCAGCTGCAAAGCCGCCTGAAAAATCTGTTGACATGGAGGATCTGCTTAAAGCCTTGCTGCAAGCTACAGCGGCTCAGCAGGAGGCCAACAGACAGCAGCAGGTGGCAATGGAGGAAAATTGGAGACTACAGCAGGAGGCCAACAGACAGCAGCAGGTGGCAATGGAGGAAAATAAGAGACAACAGCAGGCAGTTGTTGATGAACTTTACAGGCAACAGCGTCAGGATAGAGAGGCCTTAGCAGAAGTGGTGCAGAGACTTGCAGCTCGGGTTGGAGATGTGGCCGTCAGTGCTCCAACCAGCTCTAGTTCTATACGAGCCAGTCACTTCCTGCAGAAAATGACAGAGGCTGATGATGTGGAGGCCTATCTGACCACGTTTGAAAGGACTGCCGAGCGTGAGAACTGGCCGAAAGCACAGTGGGCCAGTCTGCTGGCACCTTTCCTGTCAGGTGAGCCCCAAAAAGCTTACTTTGATTTAAGCCCTGCTGAGGCTCGGGACTATGATAAACTAAAGACTGAGATCCTGACCCCCCTGGGAGTCACGCTGTCAGTACGAGCACAACGGGTGCACCGTTGGCTGTACGCCATGGAGAAGCCTCCGCGCTCCCAGATGCACGACCTTATTCAGCTAACAAAAAAATGGCTACAGCCAGAGACATTAACTGGTCCCCAGATGGTGGAAAGAGTCGTCATGGACCGCTACTTGAGATCTTTGCCCATGGTCCTGCGCAAGTGGGTGAGCCATGGAAACCCGGGTACTGCTGACCAATTAGTGGACATGGTAGAGAGGTATTTGGCAGCAGAGGAACTACTGATGACCACCCAGCAACCCATAGATCCTTGACAGCGCCCTTCAGTAAAGACTGGTAAGACTGTTCCGTGGGAAAACGTTGCTGGGCGGTTAAGAGAACGCAAGGCTGGAGAGACTGTAAACACTGGCCCTGGAAACAGGCCAATGGGGCTAGAACGGTCTATGCTGCCCAAATGGGTTGATAATCGTGTGGTTAAATGTTTTAGGTGTGGTATGCCAGGTCATGTTATTGCCAATTGCCCAGTCACGCAAGAACCCATGCAATGTGATGCTGCCTTTGAATGTCGCAGAATGTCTTTCTTTGCTAGGTTAGCCTGTACTGTGGTACCTTCACCTGAGCTGGAAAAACAAATGTGTGATGTGTTCTTAGAAGGTAACCGGGTAGAGGCCTTGCTAGATTCAGGAAGTTTAGTTACCCTCGTGAAAGCTGGGTTAGTGAACCCCTTAAAGGTCCAGCAAATACCTATTGGGGTAACTTGCGTACATGGGGATACCCAACATTATGCCACTGCTGAGGTGAATATAGAAACTTGTTGTGGGTCAGCAATGGTTAAAGTGGGACTGGTCCCTACCTTGGTGCATGAGGCCATAATAGGGAGGGATTTTCCTCATTTTTGGAAACTGTGGGAATCACGGTTATCAACAGATGTGAGAAGTAAAAAGCCAGTTGATAATACCGGTGATTTTATGGATGTACGTGGGTCTTCGGAACTTTCTGGCCCTTTGCCTTTTGCTAGTTTGGCTGGGGAAGTGACAGATGGGGAGTCCAGTGAGGACCCTCTTGCCGGGAACAGAGACATAGTAGTTAGAACTGAAAGCGTGCCTGACCTGGAGGTAAAGAAGGATCTGTTTGCGTCTGAACAGTTAAAGGATCCTACCTTAATAAAGGCTAGAGAGAATGTTAAGATTGTTAATGGGGAACCTGTGGTACCAGGTGACAGGGTTACGTATCCCCACATGGCCATCTGTAATGAGCTCTTGTACCACATTGTCAAAAGGGGTGAGGATGTGGTGGAACAGCTGGTAGTTCCCCAGCCTTATCGGAGAACGGTACTAGATTTAGCTCATAGTCACGTTACCGCAGGACATTTAGGGGCAGAAAAAACCACTGAAAGAGTTTTACAAAGGTTCTTTTGGCCAGGGGTTTATAAAGAAGTGTCTGAATATTGTTCTTCCTGTCCTGAATGCCAGTATCATGCCCCTAGACCCCATTTCAGGAGCCCACTAGTTCCCATGCCTATTATAGAGGTCCCGTTTGACAGAATAGCCATGGATCTCGTGGGGCCCTTGTTAAAGTCTGCTCGGGGCCATCAGTATATCCTGGTAATTATGGACTATGCCACTCGATATCCTGAGGCTGTCCCTTTACGCACTATCACAACCAAGGCGACAGCTAGGGAGCTGGTGCAGGTATTTAGTAGAGTGGGAATACCAAAAGAAATTTTGACTGACCAAGGTACTCCATTTATGTCAAGGATCATGAAAGAGTTGTGCAAGTTATTTAAGGTCACTCACCTCAGGACGTCCATCTACCATCCCCAAACTGACGGGTTGGTGGAAAGGTTTAATAAAACATTAAAAAGTATGTTAAAAAAGGTTGTTGAGAGAGATGGGAAAAACTGGGATTGTTTGTTGTCCTACTTGTTAATGGCCATCAGAGAAGTTCCTCAGTCCTCTACGGGGTTTTCTCCATTTGATTTGTTGTATGGTAGACACCCCAGAGGGCTGTTGGATATTGCCAAAGAGACGTGGGAAGGACAGCCCACTCCTTATAGAAGCGTTATTGAGCATGTAACACAAATGCAGGATAGGATTGCAGCCGTGGTACCTGTTGTCAGAGAGCACATGGAACAGGCCCAAAGTGCTCAACAGAGGGTCTATAACCGGAGTGCCAAGATACGGGAATTTGCTCCTGGAGATAGAGTTCTTGTTTTGGTACCCACTGTGGAAAGCAAATTCCTAGCTAAATGGCAGGGTCCATTTGAGATTAGGGAAAAAGTGAATGAGGTTAATTACAAAGTATACCAGCCGGGAAAGAGAAAACCCGAACAGATCTACCATGTTAACTTAATCAAACCCTGGAAAGATAGGTTGTCTCTGTCAGCGAAGCCTTGCCCTTCGGTGTCTTCACCCCGGTTGCTTCCCGCAGTGAAGGTGTCAGAGACATTATCAGCTGATCAGAACAATCAGGTTAAAGAATTTCTCATCCAAAATAGGGAGGTATTTTCAGAGCTGCCTGGCCGAACGACCATAATAAAACATGACATTGTCACAGAACCAGGGGTCAGGGTTCATTTAAAGCAATATAGGATTCCTGAAGCTCAGCGAGAAGCTATTTCTAAGGAAGTTAAAACCATGTTAGAACTTGGAGTCATAGAGGAGTCTAACAGTGAGTGGTCCAGTCCCATAGTGCTCATCCCGAAGCCCGACGGTAGCATACGCTTCTGTAATGACTTTCGTAAGTTAAATGAGGTGTCCAAGTTTGACGCATACCCCATGCCCCGTGTGGATGAGCTTGTAGAAAGGCTGGGAACAGCCAGGTTTCTCACCACATTGGACCTGACCAAAGGTTACTGGCAAATACCTTTATCTGATAGCGCCAAAGAAAAAACAGCCTTTTCGGTTCCGGAGGGGCTGTACCAGTATAAGATGTTACCCTTTGGGTTGCATGGGGCTCCAGCAACCTTTCAACGGGCGATGGATAAAATTTTGAGGCCCCATAGAAAATATGCAGCTGCCTATTTGGATGATGTGGTAATTCACAGTACAGACTGGGGGTCCCATTTGGTTAAAGTACAAGCAGTACTGGACTCAATCAGAGAGGCAGGGTTAACTGCTAACCCAAAGAAGTGCTGCCTCGCAATGGAGGAGGTCAAATACTTGGGCTTCACCATAGGCAGAGGTCTGATTAGGCCCCAATTGAATAAAGTTGATGCTATTCAAAACTGGCCTCGTCCAGTGAATAAAAAACAGGTAAGGGCTTTTTTGGGAATTACTGGGTACTATAGACGGTTTATTCCTAATTTTGCGACCACAGCGGTGCCGTTGTCAGACCTTACCAAAGGGAAGCAGTCAAATGTGGTGAAATGGAACCCTGATGCAGAAAAGGCGTTCCAAGCGTTAAAAGTGGCTTTGTGTTCACAACCGGTGTTGATAACACCAGATTTTTCAAAAGAATTTGTGGTACAGACAGATGCCTCAGAGGTAGGGATAGGTGCTGTGCTGTCCCAAACCAGAGATGGGGACGAACACCCTATCATTTATTTGAGTAGGAAACTCAATGAGCATGAAAAAAGGTATGCCATTGTGGAAAAGGAGGCTTTGGCCATTAAGTGGGCACTAGATACCTTGAGATATTACCTCTTGGGTAGACAATTCAGACTAGTGACAGACCATGCCCCTTTAAAATGGATGTATGTAAATAGAGGCAAGAATGCTCGTGTAACTAGATGGTTTCTAGCGTTGCAGGACTTTAAGTTTACTGTCGAACATAGACCGGGAACACAATTGGCCAACGCAGATGCATTGTCTCGCATCTTCTGTTTGGGGGCTACAAGTGTTCCGGCCCCTAGGTCGAAACAGGGGAGGGGGATATGTGACAAGAACACTGGGATAGTGTTTGAGGGCAGGTATATTTGTCCCAGGTTCTTGTCTTACATGTTTTAGAAAATGTTAACTTCTAGGAAAAATGCTTTTTGTTTTGTCTGAACCTTTTCAGTTTGCTGTAAAAGCTGGGTAAAGGCTCTGAGAGAGAGATAAGGCGAGTTCTAGACATTGGGCCCAGTTCGGGTCTTTGGCCTCACAGAGGGCTAATCAGGGTTTCAGCTGTGTAAGAGTGATATAGTGCTTCTAACCTGATTAGTATGGGCAGACTGCCTGGGAAGGCTGCAGGATCTGTGTGTGAGAGATACGCTTTCTGATGCAAGTAAGCTATACAGTATGTACTGAAGAACTCTGTGTTTTGTTTAGTGACAGTTAGGAACATCTTATGTTTAGTTAGTGCCGGACAGGCAAGGTATTTTTATTTTGGGGTTTGTTTTATTTTCTGTTTCAATAAAACTGGCCGGGGTCAGTTGTACCAGAAACTGGACTTGTGTTCTTCCTCAGCTGCTGCGTGCTGCCATATTCCCCAGGAAAAGGCACCTTGCACCCCTACAGTGTTACACACCTTATAACCAGATTATCCTTTTTTATTATTATTATTATCATCATCATCATATCACTCAAAACTGCTAAGCCCCTTAAGTTTTAATATGCATCAGGCTGTACAGTATAGTCACCTTTTACACCAGGAATAGACCTGATAGTAATACAAGGCTATACAGTAGAATCAGATGTAGCTAGAACAAAATATCTGATAACATTTTACAACTGCTAATCAAAAGTAGACTCAAAAGTAGGGAGGAGAATACTGGGATCAAGATCGTCGGGATCCTGGGATTTTGGGCCAAAAATTCCAGGAGGGATTTGCAGGATTAGGTTGCACATGTGCAGCACTGAGCACTAGAAGCACTTGGCCCAGATGTTGCCTGGCTGTGCGACCCGGGTGGCAGCAGTGTACATGAAGACACAGACATCACCGGCGGCATTTCAAATGTAGCCGCTAGCCAATCGGGGCTTGTGGACTGGCAGCCAGTCAGGAAAGCATCCACAGCAGCGGTTCTGGACCGCAAGCACCAATTGGCTGGAGACTGGCGCTACATTTGAAATCCCGCCAGCACTGTGTTTCTACGGCTGCTCGCCTAAGCGCCATGTACTTATTACACAGGTACACACTCCCTTCATCTATCATGTGTTCTCCACACACCCACCCTCACTGCTGTCTAATGGAGAGTGATAAGTAGGACAGAGATAAAGCACCAACCAATCAGCTTCTAACTGTCATGTTACAGGCTGTGTTTGAAAAATGACAGTTTGGAACTGGTTGGCTGATAATTTATCACCGTGCTATTTATCACTCTCCAGGGCTTGATAAATCGGGGCCATAATATCAATAATACAGACAGTCCGTAATAACCGTTACTGTTTTCCAAATATGTTCGGAACCTTAAGGTCACTGTATTTTGGGGGCTGCTCTCCCACCGATAAACTTACAATGAGACAGTGACATTACTAAGGTAATGCATATGCAAATTAACGAGTTACGCATTCCTAGCGCAGTCATAAGCCGCATTCTCACTAACATTTATTCACTCTGTATAAACAGCTGCATTCTATTTGCACTTTAATACAGACATAAGACATTTTATGAAAACTACGCACGGAACACAATATGCTGTAACCCGTACAGCCAACCAGATTTTTATATTTCCCCATTAATGGGCAGAAAATGAAATCAAGCATCTGACTTGTATGTAGTCATTATGTCGACAATCAGAACGCCAACACCAGACTGTTGACATGGTTGAAATGCCAACATTGAACATACTGTATCAACATTCATAGTGTTGCAATTTTTAATGTTGCTATTCAGTCCTTGTTGACATTCTTGCGTCGGCAGTCTGACTGTCGACATAATATCACACCTACGTGATTGACTGCGGTGGGTTAGCTCTGCAATAGCTCTGCAATAGCTTCTATACATGTTCCCCAATGAATGTGATCAAATAAACAATACAGTTTTAACACACATACATATATATATTCAATAATATTTAATTTACTGTGTATTCCACTAAACTGTTCTGCATCTGATATAAAAATAATGATTACTTGTTTTTTTTAGATTTTATTAAAATGAGGAAAAATAACATATATGTTTGTGTATGGGGTTCGTAGAAATAATTACACGCCAATGATTGTGTAATTTATGTTTGCAGGTGTGATGTTAGAGATAACTCATTAATCAACGCGGATGATCCATTGATTTCCAATCGCGCCTATAACTCATTACCTAGCCTCAAGTCCATACATCTGATGGAATGGCAGAAACCGCACGACGAAGTAACAATTAGCACATTTTAGCCTTTGCAACAATTACCATAATCTGCTGTCTCTAAGATTACCAAAAAAAATTGCTTTTTGCACAATTTCCAGTCTGATCAGTGTAACCAGCGCTCTGCTCACCGGCCTTATCGCAGAGGCCGGAAAATGCAGAGCTGTTTTATTAGATTAATGTTTTAGTCAATGAAAGAGACAGGAAGATATTTCTCTCTTCTTAATGTTGTTTTCACGCTTGAAAGAAATGGAAATCCTTGCTGTATTACTGTATGTTACGTCCTACTCTTAGAGTTAATGTACCATTTGTTATGTGATGGACACAGACCTTTATAGGCTCTGCAACTGCAATATATTTATGGTGCCAGAGTTTTTGGATTTAAGAACTATTGTAACCATGCAACATTTGTAATGCTGTATTAATTATAATCAAACAAGGTAGCTTGTTTTCAATTGACGAACGTAACATTTCACTTTTACATTACTCCTCTACCTATTTCTGTTCCTTGCTGCTAAGGGGTCACTGGTTAAAATCACGCCACCTTTCCGGCTTGACTGCTTTTATTGTAGGGTTTCCATTAGAGATGAGCGGGTTCGGTTTCTCTGAATCCGAACCCGCCCGAACTTCATGGTTTTTTTCACGGGTCCGAGCAGACTCGGATCCTCCCGCCTTGCTCGGTTAACCCGAGCGCGCCCGAACGTCATCATGACGCTGTCGGATTCTCGCGAGACTCGGATTCTATATAAGGAGCCGCGCGTCGCCGCCATTTTCACACGTGCATTGAGATTGATAGGGAGAGGACGTGGCTGGCGTCCTCTCCATTTAGATTATAAGAGAGAGAGATTTACTGGAGCTTAGGACTAGGAGGAGTACTGTAGAAGTGTAGAGAGTGCAGAGAGTTTACTAGTGAGTGACCACCAGACAGTGCAGTTTATTTAATATATCCGTTCTCTGCCTGAAAAAAGCGATACACACAGTGACTCAGTCACATACCATATCTGTGTGCACTGCTCAGGCTCAGCCCAGTGTGCTGCATCATCTATATATATTATATATCTGTCTGACTGCTCAGCTCACACAGCTTATAATTGTGGGGGAGACTGGGGAGCACTGCAGTGCCAGTTATAGGTTATAGCAGGAGCCAGGAGTACATAATATTATATAGTGAGTGACCACCAGACAGTGCAGTTTATTTAATATATCCGTTCTCTGCCTGAAAAAAGCGATACACACAGTGACTCAGTCACATACCATATCTGTGTGCACTGCTCAGGCTCAGCCCAGTGTGCTGCATCATCTATATATATTATATATCTGTCTGACTGCTCAGCTCACACAGCTTATAATTGTGGGGGAGACTGGGGAGCACTGCAGTGCCAGTTATAGGTTATAGCAGGAGCCAGGAGTACATAATATTATATAGTGAGTGACCACCAGACAGTGCAGTTTATTTAATATATCCGTTCTCTGCCTGAAAAAAGCGATACACACAGTGACTCAGTCACATACCATATATGTGTGCACTGCTCAGGCTCAGCCCAGTGTGCTGCATCATCTATATATATTATATATCTGTCTGACTGCTCAGCTCACACAGCTTATAATTGTGGGGGAGACTGGGGAGCACTGCAGTGCCAGTTATAGGTTATAGCTGGAGCCAGGAGTACATAATATTATATTAAAATTAAACAGTGCACACTTTTGCTGCAGGAGTGCCACTGCCAGTGTGACTGACCAGTGACCTGACCACACTGACCACCAGTATAGTTAGTAGTATACTTATATTGTGATTGCCTGAAAAAGTTAAACACTCGTCGTGTGACTTCACTTGTGTGTTGTTGTTTTTTTATTCTATAAAAATAAAACTCATTCTGCTGACAGACAGTGTCCAGCAGGTCCGTCATTATATAATATATAATATATACCTGTCCGGCTGCAGTAGTGATATATATATATTTTTTATATCATTTATCATCCAGTCGCAGCAGACACAGTACGGTAGTTCACGGCTGTGGCTACCTCTGTGTCTGCACTCGGCAGGCAGTCCGTCCATAATTGTATACCACCTAACCGTGGTTTTTTTTTCTTCTTTATACATACATACTACTACGACATCTCTTTATCAACCAGTCTATATTAGCAGCAGACCCAGTACAGTACGGTAGTTCACGGCTGTGGCTACCTCTGTGTCTGCACTCGGCAGGCAGTCCGTCCATAATTGTATACCACCTAACCGTGGTTTTTTTTTCTTTCTTCTTTATACATACATAGTTACATAGACATCTCTTTATCAACCAGTCTATATTAGCAGCAGACACAGTACAGTACGGTAGTTCACGGCTGTGGCTACCTCTGTGTCTGCACTCGGCAGGCAGTCCGTCCATAATTGTATACCACCTAACCGTGGTTTTTTTTTCTTTCTTCTTTATACATACATAGTTACATAGACATCTCTTTATCAACCAGTCTATATTAGCAGCAGACCCAGTACAGTACGGTAGTTCACGGCTGTGGCTACCTCTGTGTCTGCACTCGGCAGGCAGTCCGTCCATAATTGTATACCACCTAACCGTGGTTTTTTTTTCTTTCTTCTTTATACATACATAGTTACATAGACATCTCTTTATCAACCAGTCTATATTAGCAGCAGACACAGTACAGTACGGTAGTTCACGGCTGTGGCTACCTCTGTGTCTGCACTCGGCAGGCAGTCCGTCCATAATTGTATACCACCTAACCGTGGTTTTTTTTTCTTTCTTCTTTATACATACATAGTTACATAGACATCTCTTTATCAACCAGTCTATATTAGCAGCAGACACAGTACAGTACGGTAGTTCACGGCTGTGGCTACCTCTGTGTCTGCACTCGGCAGGCAGTCCGTCCATAATTGTATACCACCTAACCGTGGTTTTTTTTTCTTTCTTCTTTATACATACATACTACTACGACATCTCTTTATCAACCAGTCTATATTATTAGCAGCAGACACAGTACAGTACGGTAGTTCACGGCTGTGGCTACCTCTGTGTCTGCACTCGGCAGGCAGTCCGTCCATAATTGTATACCACCCAACCGTGGTTTTTTTTTCTTTCTTCTTTATACATACATAGTTACATAGACATCTCTTTATCAACCAGTCTATATTAGCAGCAGACACAGTACAGTACGGTAGTTCACGGCTGTGGCTACCTCTGTGTCTGCACTCGGCAGGCAGTCCATAATTGTATACTAGTATCCATCTCCATTGTTTACCTGAGGTGCCTTTTAGTTGTGCCTATTAAAATATGGAGAACAAAAATGTTGAGGTTCCAAAATTAGGGAAAGATCAAGATCCACTTCCACCTCGTGCTGAAGCTGCTGCCACTAGTCATGGCCGAGACGATGAAATGCCAGCAACGTCGTCTGCCAAGGCCGATGCCCAATGTCATAGTACAGAGCATGTCAAATCCAAAACACCAAATATCAGTAAAAAAAGGACTCCAAAACCTAAAATAAAATTGTCGGAGGAGAAGCGTAAACTTGCCAATATGCCATTTACCACACGGAGTGGCAAGGAACGGCTGAGGCCCTGGCCTATGTTCATGGCTAGTGGTTCAGCTTCACATGAGGATGGAAGCACTCAGCCTCTCGCTAGAAAACTGAAAAGACTCAAGCTGGCAAAAGCACCGC
Organism: Pseudophryne corroboree; assembly: GCF_028390025.1. Classification (NCBI taxonomy): domain Eukaryota; kingdom Metazoa; phylum Chordata; class Amphibia; order Anura; family Myobatrachidae; genus Pseudophryne; species Pseudophryne corroboree. The sequence continues at coordinate 34,298,788 of NC_086444.1, read as the reverse complement.
AAAGAACTGTGCGTTCTTCGAAATCCCAAATCCACAAGGAGAGTCCAATTGTGTCGGTTGCGATGCCTGACCTTCCCAACACTGGACGTGAAGAGCATGCGCCTTCCACCATTTGCACGCCCCCTGCAAGTGCTGGAAGGAGCACCCGCAGTCCAGTTCCTGATAGTCAGATTGAAGATGAAGATGTTGAAGTACACCAGGATGAGGAGGATATGGGTGTTGCTGGCGCTGGGGAGGAAATTGACCAGGAGGATTCTGATGGTGAGGTGGTTTGTTTAAGTCAGGCACCCGGGGAGACACCTGTTGTCCGTGGGAGGAATATGGCCGTTGACATGCCTGGTGAAAATACCAAAAAAATCAGCTCTTCAGTGTGGAGGTATTTCAACAGAAAAGCGGACAACAGGTGTCAAGCCGTGTGTTGCCTTTGTCAAGCTGTAATAAGTAGGGGTAAGGACGTTAACCACCTCGGAACATCCTCCCTTATACGTCACCTGCAGCGCATTCATAATAAGTCAGTGACAAGTTCAAAAACTTTGGGCGACAGTGGAAGCAGTCCACTGACCAGTAAATCCCTTCCTCTTGTAACCAAGCTCACGCAAACCACCCCACCAACTCCCTCAGTGTCAATTTCCTCCTTCCCCAGGAATGCCAATAGTCCTGCAGGCCATGTCACTGGCAATTCTGACGAGTCCTCTCCTGTCTGGGATTCCTCCGATGCATCCTTGCGTGTAACGCCTACTGCTGCTGGCGCTGCTGTTGTTGCTGCTGGGAGTCGATGGTCATCCCAGAGGGGAAGTCGTAAGCCCACTTGTACTACTTCCAGTAAGCAATTGACTGTCCAACAGTCCTTTGCGAGGAAGATGAAATATCACAGCAGTCATCCTGCTGCAAAGCGGATAACTGAGGCCTTGACAACTATGTTGGTGTTAGACGTGCGTCCGATATCCGCCGTTAGTTCACAGGGAACTAGACAATTTATTGAGGCAGTGTGCCCCCGTTACCAAATACCATCTAGGTTCCACTTCTCTAGGCAGGCGATACCGAGAATGTACACGGACGTCAGAAAAAGACTCACCAGTGTCCTAAAAAATGCAGTTGTACCCAATGTCCACTTAACCACGGACATGTGGACAAGTGGAGCAGGGCAGGGTCAGGACTATATGACTGTGACAGCCCACTGGGTAGATGTATGGACTCCCGCCGCAAGAACAGCAGCGGCGGCACCAGTAGCAGCATCTCGCAAACGCCAACTCTTTCCTAGGCAGGCTACGCTTTGTATCACCGCTTTCCAGAATACGCACACAGCTGAAAACCTCTTACGGCAACTGAGGAAGATCATTGCGGAATGGCTTACCCCAATTGGACTCTCCTGTGGATTTGTGGCATCGGACAACGCCAGCAATATTGTGTGTGCATTAAATATGGGCAAATTCCAGCACGTCCCATGTTTTGCACATACCTTGAATTTGGTGGTGCAGAATTTTTTAAAAAACGACAGGGGCGTGCAAGAGATGCTGTCGGTGGCCAGAAGAATTGCGGGACACTTTCGGCGTACAGGCACCACGTACAGAAGACTGGAGCACCACCAAAAACTACTGAACCTGCCCTGCCATCATCTGAAGCAAGAAGTGGTAACGAGGTGGAATTCAACCCTCTATATGCTTCAGAGGTTGGAGGAGCAGCAAAAGGCCATTCAAGCCTATACAATTGAGCACGATATAGTAGGTGGAATGCACCTGTCTCAAGCGCAGTGGAGTATGATTTCAACGTTGTGCAAGGTTCTGATGCCCTTTGAACTTGCCACACGTGAAGTCAGTTCAGACACTGCCAGCCTGAGTCAGGTCATTCCCCTCATCAGGCTTTTGCAGAAGAAGCTGGAGACATTGAAGGAGGAGCTAACACGGAGCGATTCCGCTAGGCATGTGGGACTTGTGGATGGAGCCCTTAATTCGCTTAACAAGGATTCACGGGTGGTCAATCTGTTGAAAACAGAGCACTACATTTTGGCCACCGTGCTCGATCCTAGATTTAAAGCCTACCTTGGATCTCTCTTTCCGGCAGACACAAGTCTGCTGGGGTTGAAAGACCTGCTGGTGACAAAATTGTCAAGTCAAGCGGAACGCGACCTGTCAACATCTCCTCCTTCACATTCTCCCGCAACTGGGGGTGCGAGGAAAAGGCTCAGAATTCCGAGCCCACCCGCTGGCGGTGATGCAGGGCAGTCTGGAGCGACTGCTGATGCTGACATCTGGTCCGGACTGAAGGACCTGACAACGATTACGGACATGTCGTCTACTGTCACTGCATATGATTCTCTCAACATTGATAGAATGGTGGAGGATTATATGAGTGACCGCATCCAAGTAGGCACGTCACACAGTCCGTACTTATACTGGCAGGAAAAAGAGGCAATTTGGAGGCCCTTGCACAAACTGGCTTTATTCTACCTAAGTTGCCCTCCCACAAGTGTGTACTCCGAAAGAGTGTTTAGTGCCGCCGCTCACCTTGTCAGCAATCGGCGTACGAGGTTACATCCAGAAAATGTGGAGAAGATGATGTTCATTAAAATGAATTATAATCAATTCCTCCGCGGAGACATTGACCAGCAGCAATTGCCTCCACAAAGTACACAGGGAGCTGAGATGGTGGATTCCAGTGGGGACGAATTGATAATCTGTGAGGAGGGGGATGTACACGGTGATATATCGGAGGGTGATGATGAGGTGGACATCTTGCCTCTGTAGAGCCAGTTTGTGCAAGGAGAGATTAATTGCTTCTTTTTTGGGGGGGGTCCAAACCAACCCGTCATATCAGTCACAGTCGTGTGGCAGACCCTGTCACTGAAATGATGGGTTGGTTAAAGTGTGCATGTCCTGTTTTGTTTATACAACATAAGGGTGGGTGGGAGGGCCCAAGGACAATTCCATCTTGCACCTCTTTTTTCTTTTCTTTTTCTTTGCATCATGTGCTGATTGGGGAGGGTTTTTTGGAAGGGACATCCTGCGTGACACTGCAGTGCCACTCCTAAATGGGCCCGGTGTTTGTGTCGGCCACTAGGGTCGCTAATCTTACTCACACAGTCAGCTACCTCATTGCGCCTCTTTTTTTCTTTGCGTCATGTGCTGTTTGGGGAGGGTTTTTTGGAAGGGACATCCTGCGTGACACTGCAGTGCCACTCCTAGATGGGCCCGGTGTTTGTGTCGGCCACTAGGGTCGCTAATCTTACTCACATAGCTACCTCATTGCGCCTCTTTTTTTCTTTGCGTCATGTGCTGTTTGGGGAGGGTTTTTTGGAAGGGCCATCCTGCGTGACACTGCAGTGCCACTCCTAGATGGGCCCGGTGTTTGTGTCGGCCACTAGGGTCGCTAATCTTACTCACACAGCTACCTCATTGCGCCTCTTTTTTTCTTTGCGTCATGTGCTGTTTGGGGAGGGTTTTTTGGAAGGGACATCCTGCGTGACACTGCAGTGCCACTCCTAGATGGGCCCGGTGTTTGTGTCGGCCACTAGGGTCGCTTATCTTACTCACACAGCGACCTCGGTGCAAATTTTAGGACTAAAAATAATATTGTGAGGTGTGAGGTATTCAGAATAGACTGAAAATGAGTGTAAATTATGGTTTTTGAGGTTAATAATACTTTGGGATCAAAATGACCCCCAAATTCTATGATTTAAGCTGTTTTTTAGTGTTTTTTGAAAAAAACACCCGAATCCAAAACACACCCGAATCCGACAAAAAAAATTCGGTGAGGTTTTGCCAAAACGCGTTCGAACCCAAAACACGGCCGCGGAACCGAACCCAAAACCAAAACACAAAACCCGAAAAATTTCAGGCGCTCATCTCTAGTTTCCATGGCACCAATGGCCAACTCTGCGTTGCAAAAGTGCAGCCCCTACAGAGTGAAGCACAGACCACATGTCAATTTGCAGCAGCTGTGTTGAACTTGTAGCTCTGGAAGGCTCTTAAAGATTAGCTGCTGGCAATGACACCTGATGCACAGTAGGCCTGGTGGTTTGCGTTCTGCTCTGATGGCGGGTGGACTGCATAGGGCTCCAAGCCACATATGCGGAGCTGTGCCGAAGACGGGGACGTAGATTTCTTGGCCCCGGCAGAGGAGTTCCGGAGGTCACTAGGCTTACTCAGATGGCAGACTGCCAGGGTCAGATTAAGGGTTGTGTGGGCCCCTGGGCAAACAGAGTTGTGGGTGCCCCCACCCAAAAATTTGCTAAAATACACACACACAATGAGAGACACACATGCACACAGACAGAGACATACACAAACTAAAACAGGGGTCTCACCCATAGCAGTGTCACTGTGGAGGGGGTCCTTGCGTGGGTCCTTCTGGGGGGTAGTCCTTCCTGTCTCTACCTGCGCAGCTCCCGAGCTCTGCTGGCGCGGTCCTTCCTGGTAGGGGGGTTCCTTGCGGGGGTCCTTCTGGGGGGGTAGTCCTTCCTGTCTCTACCTGCGCCGCTCCCGATCTCTCCCAGCATGGTCCTCACTGCAGGAGGGTCATTGTGGGGGTCCTTCCGAGGGGTAGTCCTTTCTGTCTCTGGCTGTGCCGCTCCTGATCTCTCCCAGTGCAGTCCTCACTGCAGGGGGTGGGGGGAAGCTTGCGGGGGTCCTTCTGGGGGGTAGTCCTTCCTGTATCTACCTGCGCCGCTCTCAAACTCTCCCGGCGTGGTTCTGACTGCAGGAGGGTCCTTGTGGTGGTCCTTCCTTTTTCTGCCTGCTCCGCTCCCAGCCACTCCACTTCTTCTAAACGCATACTGCCCAGGGGCGCTTTAAGAGAGGAGGAGATTCATGTGCTGCCTCCTCCAATTGGGTCCCCTCCTCTCTGCCGGAAGCGCTGGAGAGTCTGAGCACAAGAGGGCTGTCCCATTTTCACAGTGATTTCACAGTGCTGCTGACGTCGGCGCGGGACTCAGGAGGGGTAAGTATTCGAACAATGGCTGCAGCATGTGCGGTGGGGGGCCCTCCTGGACTCAGAGGCCCATGTGCACCACACAGACTGCACCCATTATAGATACGTCAGAGATGCTGCCTCTTTGTATGCACTAAGCATTCAGAAGCAACTCTCGTCCCTGTGTGGGGGCCCCCTGTATGTGGGGGGCCCGGGACGACAGCCCCTGTCGCCCCTCCCTTAATCCGACCATGCTGCATGGTGATCCGATGCTATGTCTCCGGACACAGCACTTGGACCTGAGGTGTTGGCAGGAGGCGTATTTTTTCCTTCTGATGCCTCCTGTGCATCTAAACATGCAGCAGCAATGCTAACTGCTTCCATCTCTGAATCACTTCCATTATCTCAAGTTAAGACCTAATAGAGCAGTTTCCTGAGAGCAAATTGCTGCCATTTGGTTGAGCTTGTTCCTCTGAACAAGGTTTTCTAGACTAGTGGTACTGTTACTGACCTTCTGAATTGTTTACCTGTGCTTTGACCTTTTGGTTCTTCACCATTTATCGTCTGGTATAGCTCCGCCAGTGAGAGACACAAACGCAGGCTCCAAAGAGTGGTAAGGTCTGCTGAGAAGATCATCGGAGTTGACCTTCCGCCTGTCCACGACCTGTACCAGTGCAGAGCCAAAAACAGGGCGACCAGGATAGTCAATGATCCGCCTCACCCGGGCTATGGAGAGCTCAACCTGCTGCCATCAGGAAAAAGATACAGGGCCATTGCCACCAGAACCAATAGAAGCCTCAAAAGCTTCTTTCTTCAAGCAGTCCAACTGCTGAACTCCTGACAAACCGCCGAGTTTACTGTCCAGAAACTTTACTCCGATCTTCTGATTGTAACGAACACTGTGTACTTTTACTTAAGCTGTATACTGCATATATTCCCCCTCCGCATCCCCCCCTCTTGTCTACGTGTTCCCCCCTGGCTGCTGCACTGTATAACGAAATAAAATTCCTAGTATACGCAAGTATACCTGGCCAATAAAAGCTGATTCTGATTCTTGTGTATGACTCCTCTCCTGACACTTCCTTTGGCTTCGAATCATGACTCTGTTGGCTCTTGATCCTTGGCTACCCCCTCATTAGTTAAAGCTCGGTACTGTCACATGGTCTCCCAGCGCTTAAAACTTTAAAGAAGCATCTTTTAGAGTTTTTACAGACCTACTCGTATACATACATGGTGAATATACTCAGGAAAATATAAATGAGAAATATTGTACAAGTAAACTACAATGACATTGCCTGTATATTCTCTCTACAAACAATCATCAGAACCATAAAAGGCGTCTGCAGGGCAGCGCCGGATTACCAAATAGGCAGAGTAGGCACCGGCCTATGGGCCCTGCAGATTTTAGGGGCTCCGTGACAGCGGATCAAAATAATATTGGGGGTCATTCCGAGTTGTTCGCTCGTTATTTTTTTTCGCTAATGAGCGATTAGTCGCAAACTGCACATGCGCAATGTTAGCAGTGCGCCTGCGCCAAGTAAATCAGCACAAAAGTTTGGTATTTTACTCACGGCGTAATGAAGTTTTTTCTTCGTTCTGGTGATCGTAGTGTGATTGACAGGAAGTGGGTGTTTCTGGGCGGAAACTGGCCGTTTTATGGGAGTGTGCGGGAAAAACGCAGGCGTTTCAGGGGAAAACGCGGGATTGTCTGGAGAAACGGGGGAGTGGCTGGCCGAACGCTGGGTGTGCTTGTGATGTCAAACCAGGAACGAAACTGACTGAACTGATCGCTATTTGTGAGTAGGTCTGGAGCTACTCAGAAACTGCTAAGAAATTTCTATACGCAATTTTGCTAATCTTTCGTTCGCAATTCTACTATGCTAAGATACACTCCCAGAGGGCGGCGGCTTAGCGTGTGCAATGCTGCTAAAAGCAGCTAGCGAGCGAACAACTCGGAATCACCCCCATTGATTTGCTCTTGAAAGAAAATTGCAATCAGACTTTCTTACATTGTTTCCAATAGACAGAACAAATGAATCAACTTAAAGGAATGAAAACTTTACATTAAAGACTCTATAGAGAACATACTGTATTAATGTACCCATTAACAGCTTACAGTACATAGGCCCTCATTCTGATCTGATCGCACGCTGCAACTTTTTGCTGCCGGTGCGATCAGGTAGACGCTGCCTATGGGGGAATTGATGTTTGCATAGCAAGGCTGCGTTCGCTTGTGCAGCCGAGCTATGCTAAAAATGTTTTGTGCAGATGAGGAGTAGGTTTGGACTTACTTATCTGTTGCGATCACTTCAGCGTCTCAGGTCGCGGAATGGACGTCAGACATCCGCCCACCAAACGCCTCGACACGCCTGCGTTCGGATCTCCACTCCCAGAAAACAGTCAGTTGATGCCCCGGAACGCCTTCCTCCTGTCATTCACGGTGCGATCATGGCAGTGATCATTTTCTTCTTTAATTCAGTTGCTGCCCGCTGTGCATGCGCATTCCAGACCCGTTCGCATGGCTGCAAAAAAAAGCAGTGTGTGAACGGGTGGTAATGACCCCCATAACGCATAGACATCAGATTCACATTGCAGTTTCCAGATCAAAGACTGTTGGTTGGTAAATGAAAAACGTATAAGGAGATAATTTGCGAGATTGTCCCCGGGATTTTGACTGCGGGTTCATTACGGCATACCAACATTGAAGAGCCTGACATCGGAGGGGGTAAGTATTTTTACCCGTCTCCTACCCTAAACCTAACCCCCTGGGGGTGGCAGCTAGGGCTAACCACCCCTCCTAGTACCTAACCCCCGCCCCCCCCACACTCCCTCATGTGCATAACCCTAACCCGCCTCCCCTAACCCTAAGAGGAAACCCGATACTTGCCTTCAGGATGCAGGCTGTCGGTGTTCCGGCGCCGGTTTCCTGAGTGGTGTCAGGAATCCGGCGTCGGTCACATGACCAACGGCATCTCGTCCTTCGGAAAACGAAAACATCCAATATTCATTAGGTATTAAATGCTCTTAAGTATTCATCTCCTTCACTGACTCCTAATAAATGGTAAGTCCCTCAGAAGTCTAGTTTAAATGTTTGCTCCTTTGATTCAGGTGTTTGGAAATAAAAGGTTCGGGGTATTTGTTTGCAATAACTGTACAGTATATTCACCACCTATAGTTAATGCAAATGATTTTATGTCATGCTTTTTGCAACACGGAGGAATACTGCTCCTGCTGGAGAGGGAGCGCCTGATGAATGCTCTCTGCAGGATTACTTTAATGTGTTTCTTCATAGTCAGGGAATCTGAGTTTGAAAGAGTATAAATTTTATCTCCAGGAAGCAGACGTTCAGGAGGAAGATCTGTGGGACAGTCTTAAGGCCTCTGGGAGGCAGAGATGCAGCAGATGTTTTGCAGAATGCATTGTAAAAGTCATGATACTGAAAAGCCGGATTTTTTAAGAGTGGCCAAGTGTACATGGGGGACAAAAAGTATTCTTCTAAAATCCCCAATTAACAATAGTCTATTTGCTCGTTATGGGGGTTACGTAGAGAAGGGCGCAAGATGAGTGCGATTTAGGATTGAAAAAATAAATAGCTTGCAGTACTTGTGCCCGGTGTGCAGAGTTCAAGATGAAGTTTGGTTTAAGCCAGGCTCGCCCCATACTCTTACGGCCCAGTTGCGCCCATGTTTTAAACCATTTATTTTATGTGTAGCAAATGCTTTCGCTATTAAGCATGGACTGAACTACAAAATTCTCCCAATTTCAGAATAAATATATACACCCCTCTCCAAGAAAAAACAAATGGTTTATTTGTAAATTATGTATACAAAATATTACAGAGCAATCCAGAACCAACAATCAGTGACAGCGGAGCATTCACAAACAGCTGACAGCCGCCACGCTCCTGCCCTGACCAATCAGCAGCCACAAATATTCTGAAATCCGAGATGTACTGTACGTCTTTTTCGGTATCCGGTCTTTAGGTCAACAGCACTCACAGTAGGTGCACACTCATTAGGTTGACCACTATTGGTCGACATGGTCAATAGGTCGACGTGGCAAAGACCGACACATGAGAAGGTTGACATGAGTTTTTCACATTTTGTTTAATTTTTTGACCTTTTTCATACTTTATGATCCACGTGGACTACAATTGGGAATAGTAGCCTTGCCCGAAGCATGGCGAGCGAAGTACGATGCACTAATTAAGGTTCCCAGTCATTTTACGAAGAAAACGACATCCAAAAAAATATTTAAAAAAAAAACCTCATGTCAAGCTTTTTCCAGGTCGACCTTTTCCACGTCGACATAATTACCGTGTCGATCTAGTTACTGTTGACCCTATGATCCACACCCGTCTTTTTTTCAGATTGTATCTTGAACATGGCCGTGCCTAAGATTTGTGCATCTGCACCCAGTGTTTTTACTTCCATAGCTCGATATGTTCCAATTGAAAACACGTTGAAAACATTTTTCCACCCAATTACACATGCACAGTCCCACAAATTGCCGTAGGCAATTCTTGTATCTGTACGGATCTGTCCATGTATGTAAAGTCATTATGTCATAGACAAATTAATATTCGTGATATGTGGTCCAAGGGAGAATTCATCTCATACTGTAAATAGAATGCTCCAAAATACGAGTCCAGAGAGAGAATACAAAATATTTCTGTGTTCTAAAGAATTCACTTATAAACTAGGTACAATATTATACAGAGTCATCTGTGAACAGAGATATCAGTAAACCCTGGAGATACTGTATGTTCCATTCCTATGTGAGTGTAGAAAAATAATAATAAAAGTCACTTCTTACAACAGGGAACGAGCTCCATTCCTGTTTATAAGTACAATGATGATTTTCTATTGCAGATTAGGCGTGATTCAAGTGCGATTGGAGGTGCTATCACTTCCCTTGGACGCAGCAGTGATAGCGCTGTATAATGATACAGCAGGAGGCATCTAGTACATGCAGACGCCTCCTGCTGCAGTATTGATCCCACCTGGGTCCTAGGAGGCAGAATCAGATCATAGGACTCACCATCAGGCGGCTTAATGCTTCCATGTGTCAGCGCAAGTCGCATGTTGCAGAGGTCAGGAAATTTCCATCCTACGACAGAGATACCTGGCCTCTTCCCTCTCCTAAAACGGTGGCGACATGCCTCTGTTTATACAAAGAGGGGCAGTCGCCGCCCCCCAGATGGCAGCAGACTACCAATCACTGACAGTCTGCTGCCATCCTGCTACCTTCATCACAGGACCCGTTCGGCATGCCCAGAATGGGTCCTGATCATGCCCAAAGTACAATAATCAGTACTTTGCACATTCCGTAGCAAAAGCTACAGGTTCTGAATAATCCCCATTGTGCGTATCAAATATAGTGATGAGCGGGTTTGATTCCTCGGAAACCGAACCCCCCCGAACTTCACCCATTTTGCACAGGTCCGAGGCGTACTCGGATTCTCCCGTATGGCTCGGTTAATCCGAGCGCGCCCGAACGTCATCATCCCGCTGTCGGATTCTCGCGAGATTCAGATTCTATATAAGGAGCCGCACGTCGCCGCCATTTTCACTCGTGCATTGGAAATGTTAGGGAGAGGACGTGGCTGGCGTCCTCTCCGTTTATTAATGTTGCTGCAAATATTTGTGCTTATTGCTTAATTGTTGGGACTGGGGAGCAGCTGTATTAAATAGGAGGAGTACAGTGCAGAGTTTTGCTGATCAGTGACCACCAGTTTTATCCGTTCTCTGCCTGAAAAACGCTCCATATCTGTGCTCAGTGTGCTGCATATATCTGTGCTCACACTGCTTTATTGTGGGGACTGGGGACCACCAGTATTATATAGGAGGAGAACAGTGCAGAGTTTTGCTGACCAGTGACCACCAGTATACGTTGTCTGCCTGAAAAACGCTCCATATCTGTGCTCAGTGTGCTGCATATATCTGTGCTCACACTCAGAGCCGGCCCTAACCAATATGATGCCCTAGGCAAGATTTTGGCTGGTGCCCCCTAGCACCGCCGCTAGTTCTGCAGGACATGCCTGGCATGAGTCAGCTGGCAGCTCTGCTAATGTTGGGGTGCCTTTTGTTTATGAAAATGCATCTTATTTGCATTACTATGTGGCTAGGATGCACAAGCAGCTTTTGCTGATTAAAATGATATGCAGCATGCCTATATTCTGTGTGCGACTGCGGCTGTATCTGCATACGAAATGCTACATTACAGTAATTTCCACAGAATATAGGTATGCCGCATATCATTTTAATCAGCAGAAGCTGCTGGTGCCCCTAAGCATACTAAATGCCCTAGGCATTTGCCTAGTTTGCCTATGCCTAGGGCCGGCTCTGCTCACACTGCTTTATTGTGGGGAATGGGGACCAGCAGTATTATATAGGAGGAGTACAGTGCAGAGTTTTGCTGACAGTGACCACCAGTATATATAGTAGTACGGTACGGAAGGCCACTGCTCTACCTACCTCTGTGTCGTCAAGTATACTATCCATCTAGATTCCATACCTGTGGTGCATTTTAGTTTTGCAGTTTGCTGACAGTGACCACCAGTATATATAGCAGTACGGTACGGAAGGCCACTGCTCTACCTACCTCTGTGTCGTCAAGTATACTATCCATCTAGATTGTATACCTGTGGTGCATTTTAGTTTTGCAGTTTGCTGACAGTGACCACCAGTATATATAGCAGTACGGTATGGAAGGCCACTGCTCTACCTACCTCTGTGTCGTCAAGTATACTATCCATCTAGATTCTATACCTGTGGTGCATTTTAGTTTTGCAGTTTGCTGACAGTGACCACCAGTATATATAGCAGTATGGTACGGAAGGCCACTGCTCTACCTACCTCTGTGTCGTCAAGTATACTATCCATCTAGATTCTATACCTGTGGAGCATTTTAGTTTTGCAGTTTGCTGACAGTGACCACCAGTATATATAGCAGTACGGTACGGAAGGCCACTGCTCTACCTACCTCTGTGTCGTCAAGTATACTATCCATCTAGATTCTATACTTGTGGTGCATTTTAGTTTTGCAGTTTGCTGACAGTGACCACCAGTATATATAGCAGTACGGTACGGAAGGCCACTGCTCTACCTACCTCTGTGTCGTCAAGTATACTATCCATCTAGATTCTATACTTGTGGTGCATTTTAGTTTTGCAGTTTGCTGACAGTGACCACCAGTATATATAGCAGTACGGTATGGAAGGCCACTGCTCTACCTACCTGTGTCGTCAAGTATACTATCCATCTATATTCTATACCTGTGGTGCATTTTAGTTTTGCAGTTTGCTGACAGTGACCACCAGTATATATAGGAGTATGGTACAGAAGGCCACTGCTCTACCTACCTCTGTGTCGTCAAGTATACTATCTGATAAAGCTAAATATTTACCTTTTAACATAAGCTATTTACTAATACCGTAAAGCCGTAATGGCCGCTAAACCTCGTGCACGTGCTACGTACTTTGTACGCTATTTGCATACAGAGACCTCACACGTGGTACGCAAGTTTCGTACACACGCTGCGCTGGGTGTACGGAATACACACAGCGAGCGTACACACAGACAGTAACCTTTATAAACTTTAAACACAGAATATGCTTACACTGTAAACCTTAATACCGTGGTACTATAATGGTGTAACACTGAACCTTTGTGAGTATGCAAGCTGTTTGAGCAATTGAGATGCTCTGAAACCCTTAGCACTTATATGGTAAATCACACAAACTCTTGTTAAGGTTCCAACACCTTACCAGATGATTTTTAGTAAGTAAAAGGGAAAAGAATACAGATTACAGCTTATACACTACAGACCTAACATTCATACCTAAACAGAATAACTAAACAGTAAGATACACAATAGCGAACGAACGCAAACACAAATACATAGACTAAGTATGAATGGCTTACATTAAACGGGTAACAAAGTGGCCACAGAGAAACATACCATACGGGGGAACACTCGCTAGCGCAACCGGATCCAGTCCTCCAATTATCCGACTGATAATTGTTGATGAGAGAGAGTACTGGCCGGTCAGGGGACAGTGGCCTTTATATACACAACATACAGTACACTACAAAGGGCCCTACAATCTCATTGTTCATTGGACACAGGAATGTCTCTCTGCATTATAACAAAAGGTCATAGGTGGATTTGAACAGGTGGGCTGTGACTATTTCAAACTGCTCAGGTGGGAGGTATCCACAGGATTCCCGCTGCATGGATAATGAACTGCAAATACAGTAAATGTCCATAAACTTCTTATAGACATAACTATACGCAGGAGCGATTAATCTCTTCCTAACCAACACCGGAATGTTTCTAATAAAATACTCTTCAGTTAGGTACTAGACACCACTGTTCAACCTTTGTCAGACCCTCCGTATCATGCAAAGAGGAATTCCCATGTCCACGAACCATTTACATTAAACATACTTGCAGACATTATTAAAGGGAATATTATCTACAAAACGCACTATTTTAGTTAACTATGTTATAAACGAGTCGCCCGCTACAAGCTCATAAACTCTACCGTAAATACGCATATACCGCGCGTAATCGCCGGAGCGAGTGTACGCAATTTGCGGACATGTGCACGTACGGCAGACTGAATGCACGAGCAGCGGGCATGTGCATGGGGTTAGTATATGGCAATGTGAAGCACGATATTTTTCGACTTTGACAGTCCACCCTTTGGCAGTCAACAATAACTGCCACTTTCTAAACAATTCAAACAGAAAAATATATGTCATCATGTAAATACCTTTTTATGATTGGGTAGAGGGAGGAGAGGAGAAGCTGGGAAAGATATAACCTAGTGAGACAGTAAAAGCATGTGTGTATGAGATCCATGTCTGAGGGGTCATGTATCATCGTGCCGTACGTGTTCTAAATCAAGCTTCGAGGTATTGCGAAGTATACATTTGAATCCTTCTTATCCCGTATTAAGGGTCTGTGGATGGGCTGTCAAACTTTACCGAGCTTTTTTTTCGGCTTTTGGTTGCAACAAATGGGGTGCACATTAGTTGATGATACATGAAGGGGGAGAGTATGTGGATGCTAGTATGTGAATATCACCTGTCGACTATGTGGAATACTACCTGGAAGTTGTAGAGATGAAGATAAGAAACAATCGTTATAAATGCAGTCATATAACTATGTGAGTTTTAGTAGACAGTCGCCGATTGGGGTCTTGTTGAGGTCTTGTCTGATGTACGTGTTGTCTGATGTCTCGCGGTGCTTTTGCTGTAAGTGGTGAGCAAAAGCTTTTCCAGTGTCCATAAAATTACAGTCTCTAAAGTATTGGGTTTCCAGTGGATAGTTAAAGTCACTAAAAGTATTGGGTGTCTGTGACACAGTTCATCAATGGTCTGTATAAAAGAGGTTGTCAAATTCTTCTTCCAAGTGGATGTTCTTGTACCTTGGAGGAAAACAAAGGAAAAACAGGTGAAAGAAACGGACCGTGGAATCACATTTTCATCACAACATTGTCTCTATTGACGGATCATAAATTAAATTAGTTGTTGTTATTACAGTGTCCTCGCTCCTCAGACTCATCACTCTGGTACTACGTTTACACTTCGTTAAAGTCCGAACGCATCTAAATATCAGACCAATCAATATGACGACTCCCAGAATACACAAGAGAAATTTCCCTACATCCATGATAATGCCTTGGGCCATTCTCCTAAACCAGAGAACCAATTTCGTGGGTTCAACCATGACACCCAGCCGGTCAGTTCATTACCCACAGCAGCGAGAGTAAGATTATGCCTCCTTCGAAACTCCCACTTTAATTGCAAAATGTCATCCATCTTTTGGTCTATGACCTCGGCCGGGTCCTCAGTGCTGTTTGTAATATACGTGCAGTACTTTACACCATACTGAGTTGCTAGGGTAACACAATACCCGCCTGTCACTGCTGTGAGGTAATTGAGAATCATCCTATGCTGAACCAGCTCTGTTTTGTAGGCTTGTAGCTCTCTCCCAGTATACCTGAACGTGTCGTCATACATTTCGGTGATATTGTCTATCAGGTTCGCAAGTGCGTTTATATACCTAAAGTTTATCACTCCTCTGGCGGTACGAGTGATATCTAACGCGAGTAGGAATTGAATCCCGGTGGATTCATGGATCAGATCAGAGGCCGGATGCTCTGTCCTCTCTATCAGGTGCCTTTTAACAACGTGCTCGTAATGAGTGTGAGTATAAGGAGCTTGGGCACCGTGGTGAATGTCTTTCATTTTGTTATGGGGTACAGTCATTACTTCAGGCAGTACCTTTCTAATGTAATACAATCCCTCTGAGTTTGGGGCAAGCCACTTATACGCCTTCCTCCCGCATATGAAATATGCATCATCGGGGAGAACATATGGGATGGAGTATGACATAACCATGTTACAAACTTTCCATGTGAAATCTCCTAACCCTAATTCTCCCATCTGTCTAGTACACGTATCCGGTTGTACGATATGTGCACAGTATCCTGGTGATACTTCTCCCACTCGCATGATCCTACTTCCTAGAGTGTACCTATACCGGAAATATTTTCCACTGTCGGCTATTTGGCATATAAGTTCTGAGTCTAGGGGCATTTTGTCGGCACTGTGTGAGAATGTCATGGTTTGGTTGTTCCATGACACTTCCCAATTTCCTGGCTTTCGGGGATTGGAAATGTTAAAACATATTAGGGACCTATCTACATGGTATTGGTGGAGCTTTAAACTAGGAGGACTAGAAATATTAAATCTCTTGTCCACCGGTCTCCAGCCCTTTAACTCAAGTACCTCATCTACCGTTAAAGGATATGGCACTAGTCCTGACTTTCTATGGCCTTGAGGTACTTGTGAGCATACCCAACAGTCTGTCTGATTTAACACTTTAACCCACCAATGAGTGATAGTCACTCAATGGATGCCGGTCCATGTTGATATTAAAACTGGACTGACATTCCTTGATGCAATCGTCCTCAACTATATTTTTACAATTTCTACAGATGCAGTTCTCTTCAGCTAACAATCCTTCACAATGTCTACTGATGTCATGGCTAACAGATCGTTTTCTGATACTCGCCTTTGCTCGGTGATTGTGTTGCTCTGGAAATTCTACGCCTCTATCCTGATCATCAGATCCCATTCCAGATCCCTCTTTGGCCTCTCTGGTACTCTCACCGAAACAGACTGCTCTGGTCAACAACAGGGTCAACAGGAAAATCCGGAACACAGTCTCTAGGGGTAAGTCCATCTTAGAGGAGGAAAAGGAGAAGAGTAAGAAGGGGGAAGAAGAATAGGAGGGAGATGGGAACTGGAAAAAATAACAAAAGGGAAAAAGAAATCTGGCTCGACAACTGCCTCCGATCTTATTGTTTTCAGTGCTCAGGTGCCGTCTCAACTTTCCTGAAACAGACACTCTAACAATACAATTTCCTCTACCGTCTGTTCTTTGTCACGGGACCTCTCTGGGTCAGCGACATTCTTACAGTGAGACGAATGGACCCAAGTCTCTCTCTCGGCAACCTTTAACGCTGTCGTGCTGGTCAATAAGACTTGATATGGTCCTTCCCATCTGTCAATAAGGCAACCTGAGCGTAGAAAATTGCGAATCATTACATAATTCCCAGGTTCAATGTCATGACAATTACTGTCTGGCAGATCAGGAATCACTAGCTTTAAGTTGTCATTTTGATTCCTTAATTGCTTACTCATCTTAACCAGATACTTTACAGTTACTTCATTGTTACATTTCAAATCATCTTGGGGGTCAATCATTACATGAGGTTGTCGACCAAACAGAATCTCAAAGGGAGACAGATTAAGAGGGGACCTGGGAGTAGTTCTGATGCTGTACAGTACAATTGGCAAAGCTTCCGGCCACAACAATCCTGTTTCAGCCATCACTTTGCTCAACTTGTTCTTAATAGTGCTGTTTACTCTTTCCACTTTCGCACTCGCCTCGGGGCGATACGGAGTATGCAGCTTACTATTAATTCCCATTAACTTACACATTGCTTGAAAGACGTCACCTGTAAAATGGGTACCCCTATCACTTTCAATTATTCTAGGGATACCTTACCTGCACACAAATTCCTGCACAATTTTCTTTGCAGTAAACACAGCGGTATTTGTGGCAGCGGGGAATGCTTCTATCCAATTTGAAAACACATGAATACAAACCAATACATACTTTAAGTTTCTACAAGGTGGTAATTGTATGAAATCAATTTGTATTACCTGGAAAGGACCATTTGTAGGAGGGATATGGGATGGTTCTGTTGGTATTGTCTTTCCGATATTCTTCCTCAAGCAGGTGAGACATGTCATCGCTCTTTTACCCGCATGGAAAGAAAATCCTGGCGCGCACCAATAAGCTCTTACCAACTTACACATTCCTTCTTTGCCTAGATGAGTCAGCCCATGTGCCGCTTCTGCTAGACTTGGGAGGTATGCTCTGGGTGCCACTGGCTTACCCTGTCCATCTGTCCAGAGTCCTGAGGACTCCTGGCCATATCCTTTTGACCTCCAAACTGCCTTTTCTTGTGGTGAACACAAATTTTGCATTTCACACAATTTCTGTGTGCTTACAGTATTAAATACCATCAGTTGAGTGGTGTCTGTCTGCATGGGGGTACTGGCTGCTTCGTCTGCTCGGCTGTTACCAAGTGACACTGGGTCTTGGCTGTACGTGTGGGCTTTACACTTGATAACAGCCACTCTGTCAGGTTCTTGTATTGCTGCTAAAAGTCTTTTGATGTGTGTTGCATGTGCCACGGGTGTGCCAGCTGCCGTCATGAAATTTCTAAGGTGCCATAGGGCCCCGAAATCATGAACTACTCCAAAGGCGTACCTAGAATCTGTGTAGATATTGGCTGATTTGCCTTTAGCCAATTCACACGCTCTGGTTAGGGCGACCAGCTCAGCAACTTGTGCTGAGTGAGGTGGGCCCAGGGGTTCCGCTTCTATGGTACCTTTGTCATCTACGACTGCGTATCCAGTACACAAGTCTCCCGAGTCCGTCTGTCTGTGACAACTACCGTCAGTGTAGAAAGTAAGATCTACACCTTCCAGTGGATTGTCACTGATGTCAGGCCTTGCCGTGAAATTTTGGGTCAAATATTCCATACAATCATGTGTGTCAGTGTCTGTACTAAATCCTCCTTCACCATCACTCTCATCCCCCACCCTTTGTGCCTGTCCAGGCACACCTGGGAGATATGTTGCTGGATTTAGTGCACTGCATCTCTTTATGGTGATGTTTACAGGGGCCATTAGTGCTAATTCCCACCTTGTAAACCATGCGGATGAGACGTGTCTGGTTTGGGCAGAATTTAATAAGGCTGACACTGCATGAGGTGTATGGATTGTGAGGTTGTGTCCTAGCACTACATCTTCGCTTTTACTCACTAGCAATGCTATTGCTGCAACACTTCGCAAGCATGTGGGGAGGGATCGCGCTACCGTGTCTAGCTGAGCGCTGTAGTAGGCTACCGGCCTGCTGGCATCACCGTGCTTCTGGGTTATGACACCTGCCGCACATCCAGCATTTTCCATACCGTACAGTTCAAAGGGTTTCCCATAATCTGGCATACCTAATGCTGGTGCCTGCGTTAGGCACTGCTTGAGTCTCTCAAATGCCAGCTCAGACTCATCTGTGTGCGAGATCCGATCTGGTTTGTTTGATGAGACCATCTCCTGCAAAGGTAGGGCCAATATGGAAAATCCTGGGATCCAGTTACGACAGTACCCACACATTCCTAGGAACGTGCGAATCTGTTGCTGAGTCTGTGGCAGGGTCATGTCATGAATTGCCTGTACTCTATCAGTGGTGAGGTGTCTCAGTCCTTGTGTCAAACAATGCCCCAAATATTTTACCTTGGTCTGGCATAATTGCAACTTGTCCTTTGAAACCTTGTGTCCTGTATCAGAAAGATGAAACAGAAGCTGTTTCGTATCTCTCAAGGACGATTCGAATGAATCAGAACACAGCAGTAAGTCGTCTACATACTGTATTAATATTGATCCACTCTCAGGTTGAAAGGATTGTAAACAATCATGCAGAGCCTGCGAAAAAATACTTGGGCTGTCGATGAAACCTTGTGGTAAACGAGTCCAGGTGTACTGTACTCCTCTATATGTAAATGCAAACAAATATTGGCTGTCAGGGTGCAGAGGTACCGAGAAGAAGGCGGAGCAGAGGTCAATTACAGTGAAAAATTTGGCAGTGGGAGGGATCTGCATAAGGATGACAGCTGGATTTGGCACTACGGGGAATTGGCTCTCAACTATTTTGTTGATCCCCCTTAGATCCTGCACTAGCCTGTAACCCATCCCCCCACTCTTTTTAACAGGGAAGATGGGACTATTGGCAGTGCTGGACGTTCTAACCAGAATGCCCTGTTGTAGCAAGCGCTATATTACTGGGTACACTCCTAACTCCACCTCCGGCTTAAGAGTATACTGTGGGATTTTTGGAGCTATCCTACCATCTTTTACTTGAACTACTACAGGAGCTACATTTGCCATTAATCCAGTGTCTTGTCCATCCTTGGTCCAAAGTGATTCCGGTATCTGGGAAATCATTTCCTCTACCTTGGACGGACACTTATCTGTAACAGCAGTATGCGTCATTAACTTTTGTGGGGTGTCTAACATATCCTGCACCTCCTGAGCGTGATTCTCAGGTATATCTAAGAATACACCTTCAGGAGTACAATATATGACACATCCCATCTTGCACAGTAAATCTCTACCAAGTAGATTAGTCGGAGCCGATGCAGCTAGCAGAAAAGAATGCTTAGTCTGTAAAGGCCCTATCGTAATATCTGCTGGTTTGCTTAACGGGTAGTATTGTACTACTCCTGTTACTCCCATGGCTGGAATTGTTTTACCAGTGGTCTTCATACCTTCTGTTGAATTTATCACTGACTTGGCCGCCCCCGTATCTACAAGGAAAGGTAGAGATCTACCAACTACATCAATTGTGACCTCGGGTTCACTTCCAAGGCTCGCAATTAATTTCACTGGCTGCAAACTACAGGTGTGGCCCCACCCCTATTGTAAATTGTGACCCTCCCGCAGCGCATTGGTTGCTACAATATGTGAGGGAGGTAACTGGGAATTTTCAGAGATCTGACAGTCTCTTTTTGGTGGGTACCTCCTAGTTTCCCCTGCGTGTGGCTCATCACTCCTCCTCTGTGGTCCCTGCTCCCATCTACGTGCGCCATACTGTGTGTCATGCTCAGGTCTAGGGGGTCGATATACATTACGTGAGTTTCTATTGGTGCAGTTACGTGCAAAATGCCCTTCCCTATTACAATTGTAACAATTTACCATATACGGCTTACCACCAGGGGTCTGAGATTTAAACTGAGGCGGCCTTGTTGTAAGGGCTTGGATACTTATGGCCATCAGCTTATCACCCTGTGACTCCCTGCGTCTCGTGATGTTCCTGTCGTGCCAGACAGCAGTCTCTCTTAAGGCGGCCACCGACATACCTCTCCAGTTAGGTTGAGTGGTTTGTACCCTATTTCTTAATACCTCCTTTAAACCGTCCATCAGTACGGACACCGCTACCTCTCTATGATGTACATTTGCCTCAATGTCCATGATCCCAGTATATCTAGCCATTTCCTCCAGTGCCCGGTGGAAATAATCAGAAGCAGTTTCTCCTTCCATTTGCTTTATGGAGAAAATTTTGTTTCATTTTACAACGGCTGGGAAATATACTCCTAACTGCAGATTGATCTGTTTAACATTTTCCTGATTGTACTCGTCAGTGAGGGGTACCTCAGCATCCAATTTACAATCTGTAATGAATTTAACAGGGTCAATACTAGAGGGCAGACATGCCCGCAGTAGTGTCCGCCAATCTTTGTTATTGGGTTCAGCGGAGTTACCTAAGTCCTTAATGAACCTTTGACATGCAGCTAGATCTTTTCTGGGATCGGGAAATTCAGACAAAATTGTTCTTAATTCTGCCCGGGACCAGGGACAATGCATTGCAATATTCCTGATGGGTGTGACTCCATTTGCGTCTGTCTTCCCATTGGGGACCGCTATCACTCTAACAGGATTAAGATCAATTACCTCACTCTGGGTTGATTCTACAGTGTGTGGTGTAACAGTTTCAGCATATTGTACAGTGCCGTACTTACTTGTTGACACAACCTCACCTGTCCCTGCACTATGGGCCTTCGATACCGCTCTTACTGGTTGGGCCGTGCCCACTGGAGTATCGTTTATGGTGGCCGCTAGAGAGAGAGCTGAAATCGTAGTGGGCTCATCTTCCTGGTCGCATTCCTGAGGGAAGTTTAAAATGGGATACAACTTGCACGGGTTAGCATTAGCATCAACATTTGCATTAGCATTCATTTTACTCTTATCACTACTATATTTGTTAAGTGCACTCTTTTCGTACACCCGTATGCCATTCTCTGCAGCCACTTTTTCCCCTACTATATACGGTGGTGGTGCCGTTGCTATCAGACTTCTACCAGGATTTTAATTTGCTTTTTGAGCTAATTCCTGTTGTATGTCACTCTCCTGTTGCCATATCTGTAAACAATCATAATGTCTAATCCTCTGCTTTGCAGATTTTATTAGACCTACCCTCTTTCTTAGATTTTGCAATACCTCAGGATTCAAACTGCCTACCCTGGGAAACTGTTCCCCATCATCCTCAGTCATTCGTTCCCATTCTTTGCATAATACCTGTTTGTGTGATCCGTATTTCTCACACATTATATACCGTGCTGACCCTTTGGGCCAACAACTACCAACGTGAACCCTTGTTGGTCGTCCCTTACTTGAGCAACTGGCCCCCATCGTTTTGCAGATATTGCTGTCTCAGCGAATTCTTACAAAACAAACCAAGTTCCCAGAGATAAGGCGACGGTGAAAGTTCAACGAGTGCCTTCACTCACTCACGCCCCTATTGGCCAATACGAATTCCAGCAATGTGCCCACCACTGGTCGTACCCAATCTCTGGATCTTTTTGTAACCTCTATTTACTGGGGCGTGTGGGAGTATGCTACCCTTCCCAGTAAATATTAGTTGTTGGAGATTTCGTGAGTGAACAGCGAAACTCCCTTAAAATAACAAAAACCTACACAAATCACGTTAAAATGTACAAATAGCGTCTATGATCCCACAGCAAATTTTAGTGGGTATCAAGGTGACCTAACTAATGTACACAGTAGCGTGCGGTCCAGTCGCACTTCGTATAAATAACTATTATTTATTCGCCGTGCGACCAATGGAATCGGTTGATTAGGCTGCGAAACCTTCAGCCGGAGCGTTTTCTCAACTTGTGCCTATATGGGTGCTACGCCAACCCCCTGGGCTGCGCTTTAACCTTCGCAGTTCTTTTTGTCTGCGACTACTACTTGCTCCTTTGCCTTATACAATGTTAATGTGAGCAAGCCAATCCCACGCCACCAAGTGTCCACTCACCTGATGTGGTCTCCGACGGGATCCCGATTTCTGGGTACACAAAAAGAATACCTTTATTTGCACACTCACTCCTATTCACTCATATGCACACTGATTTTTCTGTACAGAAATCGCTTTCATTCAGGCAGTAGTTCGATCCCCAGGTTTTGCAATAGAAAAAGGTTCTCTTTAAACTAAAACTTTTGGAAACTGAACAAACTTGTGCTATTATCACGTGGCTACTATACCTGCCCACACTAAACAATGCTATCGTGTGATTTGAGTTTAGTGGGCGTATCCGTACGCCCGCTGCGTAATATACGCCACGTGTGTACGCCTTTGCGTCACGTACGTAATCTCGCACGTTGCCCGAGATACGTATGCACAAAGTCCAGATACGCTCACAGGAACGCAAATAACACGCTTCTATAAATGTAAATGATGTTCAACTGTAATCGCTTACCGAGCACCACACAGTATCTTGTTATGCTGTGTGCGTGCTTTTTATGATTACTCCCTTTAAATATTACTCTTTATAATATCAACTAAATAGCACCAAATTTCCTCAGCACGTGTCTAACAATCAATTCTAATGGCAACAAGAGAGTGACTATACGACAATACACAAAATAAAAATACAGGTGTGTGTGCGTGTATTGTGTGCGCAATTGGCGCCAAACAGAGAGAGGGAGAGAGAGAGAGAAAACAGATTTAAAACAATAGCTGTATGTTCTTACCTTCCTCGGATCTCACCAGCATCCCTACAAACCAAGCAAAGCAGACGCAGACGCTTATCCGATCAGCACTACTGTATCCCCAACCACAAACACGGATACAGGGGATACTACCTTTCCGCCCTTTGCTGATCGATAAAGTCTGCGCGTTTTTGCCTGATTGCGGATATGAGGTGGACCGGACGAGTCCTCAATTGATAAAGCTAAATATTTACCTTTTAACATAAGCTTTTTACTAATACCGTAAAGCCGTAATGGCCGCTAAACCTCGTGCACGTGCTACGTACTTTGTACGCTATTTGCGTACAAAGACCTCACACGTGGTACGCAAGTTACGTACACACGCTGCGCTGGGTGTACGGAATACACACAGTGAGCGTACACACAGACAGTAACCTTTATAAACTTTAAACACAGACTATGCTTACACTGTAAACCTTAATACCGTGGTACTATAATGGTGTAACACTGAACCTTTGTGAGTATGCAAGCTGTTTGAGCAATTGAGATGCTCTGAAACCCTTAGCACTTATATGGTAAATCACACAAACTCTTGTTAAGGTTCCAACACCTTACCAGATGATTTTTAGTAAGTAAAAGGGAAAAGAATACAGATTACAGCTTATACACTACAGACCTAACATTAATACCTAAACAGAATAACTAAACAGTAAGATACACAATAGCGAACGAACGCAAACACAAATACATAGACTAAGTATGAATGGCTTACATTAAACGGGTAACAAAGTGGCCACAGAGAAACATACCATACGGGGGAACACTCGCTAGCGCAACCGGATCCAGTCCTCCAATTATCCGACTGATAATTGTTGATGAGAGAGAGTACTGGCCGGTCAGGGGACAGTGGCCTTTATATACACAACATACAGTACACTACAAAGGGCCCTACAATCTCATTGTTCATTGGACACAGGAATGTCTCTCTGCATTATAACAAAAGGTCATAGGTGGATTTGAACAGGTGGGCTGTGACTATTTCAAACTGCTCAGTTGAGAGGTATCCACAGGATTCCCGCCGCATGGATAATGAACTGCAAATACAGTAAATGTCCATAAACTTCTTATAGACATAACTATACGCAGGAGCGATTAATCTCTTCCTAACCAACACCGGAATGTTTCTAATAAAATACTCTTCAGTTAGGTACTAGACACCACTGTTCAACCTTTGTCAGACCCTCCGTATCATGCAAAGAGGAATTCCCATGTCCACGAACCATTTACATTAAACATACTTGCAGACATTATTAAAGGGAATATTATCTACAAAACGCACTATTTTAGTTAACTATGTTATAAACGAGTCGCCCGCTACAAGCTCATAAACTCTACCGTAAATACGCATATACCGCGCGTAATCGCCGGAGCGAGTGTACGCAATTTGCGGACATGTGCACGTACGGCAGACTGAATGCACGAGCAGCGGGCATGTGCATGGGGTTAGTATATGGCAATGTGAAGCACGATATTTTTCGACTTTGATATATCCATCTAGATTCTATACCTGTGGTGCATTTTAGTTTTGCAGTTTGCTGACAGTGACCACCAGTATATATAGCAGTACGGTACGGAAGGCCACTGCTCTACCTACCTCTGTGTCATCAAGTATACTATCCATCTAGATTCTATACTTGTGGTGCATTTTAGTTTTGCAGTTTGCTGACAGTGACCACTAGTATATATAGCAGTACGGTACGGAACGCCACTGCTCTACCTACCTGTTTCGTCAAGTATACTATCCATCTAGATTCTATACCTGTGGTGCATTTTAGTTTGCAGTTTGCTGACAGTGACCACCAGTATATATAGTAGTACGGTACGGAAGGCCACTGCTCTACCTACC